>NC_057804.1:164556125-164613094 GCF_018294505.1 Triticum aestivum | reverse complement strand
ACCGAGTGGTGAGCAATCCTCCCACTCGGGGGCTTAGCTGCAGTCCAGTACTCGCCTAAGTTTGAAAAATCCTACCGAGTGGTGAGCAATCCTCCCACTCGGGGGCTTAGCTGCAGTCCAGTACTCGCCTAAGTTTGAAAAATCCTACCGAGTGGTGAGCAATCCTCCCACTCGAGGGCTTAGCTGCAGTCCAGTACTCGCCTAAGTTTGAAAAATCCTACCGAGTGGTGAGCAATCCTCCCACTCGGAGGCTTAGCTGCAGTCCAGTACTCGCCTAAGTTTGAATTTTTTTACCGAGTGGTGAGCAATCCTCCCACTCGAGGGCTTAGCAAAGTGCGGGTCGGCCACGACCACCACTTCAGAGTTGTACCATCAAGAAGAAGGACGAGATTGAGCGTGTCGCCAAGGCGAGCCACACTCAGGAACGTCAAGACCATTACTGAATACCTCGTTGATGAGTTGATGGGTCCCGCCGAATGGTGCGGGTCGATTGCGACCCCCCCCCCGGGGGGGGGGGGCTGCACCGTCAAGAAGAAGGACGAGATTGTGCGCATCCAATGGATGGAGCCAAAGCAGACGGCTGACAGGAACGTCAAGACCATTGCTGAGTGCCTTGTTGGTGAGCTGACACAGGAATGTCAAGACCATTGCTGAGGGCCTTACTGATGAGCTGATCAATGCTGCTCAAAGATTGTCCAACTGGTCGACTGCTGATTCCTCTTCAGAAGCTATATCAAGCAAACAGAAACCAATCCGAGAGAAGAACGAATTTCACTCGAAGATAAATGCAACATATTCAAAGATAAATCCAAAGGTTCCTAACCGCAGCTTAAAGTACTCGAGCATCAGGCCCGAAAGAGTTTTAACTGTTACAAAATTACTCGGCATTCCGAGGCAAATAAAGGTGAAGCATAATGTTTTTCAATCACTCGGCGGGAGAAGGACTGGCCGGATCACAGAAGCTGTCGAGGTCGATGATGTCGGCAATACGAGTGGCCGCCTCGAGGAAGGTAACCATGAAGGACTGGAAGGAGTGCTTCTTAGTATTTGCTACCTTGAGAGCAGCTATCTTGTCTTCCTTAGTCTCCTTGCAGTGCACTCAGACCAATGACAAGGCGACATCAGCGCCACAGCGAGCAGAGGACTTCTTCCACTCTTGCACTCGACCTGGGATCTAATTAAGTCGAGTCATCAGTGACTCGAGGTCTTGAGAAAGTTCCGCCTGAGGCCAGAGTTCAGCGTCCACTCGGGTCATCGCCGCCTTTAGTTGAGCCAGATAAGCAACTGCACCATCCAAGCGTGACTCCAATCGCAGGAGATTCATTGCAACGTCATCTTTCATGGGACAATTGATGGGGTCGAGACCTGTCTCGACCCGCCCAGTTTCAGCTTCAAAGTCCTGACATAGTTCTGTCCCACCGCAAAAAACGATGAGTCGATAATATAACAACAAACTTCAGTCGACGACAAATTGACCAGTCGAATGATCATACCTTCAAGCTTTAGAACAAGTTTCGCGGCAAGTTGTTCTAGATAAGACTCTAGCTTGTCTGTCTTGGCTCTGAGGCCGCCGACTTCTGTGGTCAGGTTCTCCTTGTCCTTCCTCAGCTCCTCGACTTCTTGATTAGCTTCCGAGATGGTGGCCTTCAACTTCACATTCTCCTCCTCCAATTTGCCGACTGAAGCCAGCTTCTGGTCCGTGAGCTTCATCTTCTCACGTGCTTCCTTCTGATCAGCAGCAAGGTCCAGGTCCTTCTTCTCCAAAGCCTCCTTCATCCTCTCTAAAGAAACAACACTCTTCAGACGATCCTGAAGTTGGCGATTTTCACTATGCACATCTGCTTGTGTGAAGTCACTCGGTTCAAAGAGACTGAAAGAAAAACCAGTGCGAAGTGCGAGCTACAAAGCAGACGAAACGGTCGAATGATTACCTCCCATGATGGCCGTCTCTTCTTGAGCAATCTTGAGATTCTTCTTTGCGAGTTCAAGGTCAAGTTCAACGCTGATATGCTTCTTCTTTAACTCGGAGAGTCGAGCTCCAAGATCACAAGACCTCTACAGTCAGCAAGAGAGATATGTCAATCGACAGAAATAAGAGACAGTGACAGGGAAAAGTTACTCTAAAACTACTGCCAAATCAAATATTCAACAGTAGTCTCGGGACTACACCCAGTGGGTGCACTTAGCGTGCCCCCACTGGTTCAGATCAATACTCAGCAGGGTCTGCCCAGCGTGAGTTCAAAAAAAAGAAGCAAGAGGATACATCATTAGACCTCAGTCGACTACTAGCAGTCGACCGTGGTCTCGGGGACTACACCCAGTGGGTGCACTCGGCGTGCCCCCACTGATTCGAATAGTTTACTGAGACTCAGCTCGAGGCAAGCGGAGTGGAAGATTTCCTAAACTCTAGACAAAGGAACACCCCAGTGGGTGATCAGATATAAAGCAACACTCAAAAATTCAGTCGGAGTTTTGCTGACCTGAACATTGGTCTGAAGGGCAGTGCTGGCGTTGTAAGCTACCGGGCTAGCTTCATGCATCACCTTCACCTGCTCCATGACAAGGTTCACCTGAAGAAGAGCTTCCCTAGCAGCGCCCGACGAGTCGTTTGGAGTTTGATACGTGGCAAAGAGTGATGGCTCCAAGGTGGTCGAAGTAGTTATTGGGTCGGACGAGTGGAGTTGCACCAGAGCGGCAGGAGTCTGTGCAGACGATCCCGACGGACGATCAGTCGTCAGCGGGTTGGCGAACGTGACATTGGTCTGAACCGGCCCTCCGGAATGTTCGACCACCGCCTCAAGTGCCAGCATTGACTGAGGGAGTTGAATTTCAAGTCTCCTCCTGCTTGAGCTTCCACTCTTCTTCCTCCTCTCCTGTAGAGGCGCTTCTTATTCCTCGTCATCAGGGAGCACAACGATTTCTTGCGGAGCTACAGAAGAGAGAAATATCAAATATTCAGCCGATTGACTACCCACTCGACTAAATGAAACTTGGTCGAACGGACTTACCAGCCCGAGAGGTAGCTTCCTCGTCTCCTGGCGCCTTATCGACATCCATGTCAGTAGCAGCAGAGGTGGGACTGGAAAGATGTGTAATCCAATTGGTCAGAATAGAAATTTCAGTCGGTCTGTATAAGCACAAGTGTGTTACTCACCCCGAAGCCACTGGGACGTCCATCTTGATTCGCGGCAAAGTCTTCCGAGTCTTGGGAGGAGCAACCTTGGGCTTCTTGGAGGTCTTCTCCATCGGCTCCGGAGTCGATGTCCGAGTGCGCTTCTGAGCGTGAGTACTCGGAGCCACGTTCTTCCTGCGCCCTCCCGCCGGGTCGTGTTGCTGCTTGGATCGGCGCTCGGAAAACGGCGGCGAGTCGACTTCTTCCTCGTCGTCCGACTCCTCGCTCTCCTCCTCCTCCTCTTCATTCGAAGACTCCCAGTCACCGCTCTCGTCTGCGTTGGCCTCTTCCTCCTAGCCCTGCTCCAGGTCTTGTTCACCGTTGGGCATAGAATACATCTCGGTGAAAACCTACAAGACAAAAAGTCAAGCAAAAATCAGTTGACATCAAGTGCAGTCGGAACATATACGCCAGGCGGTCGGAATAAAAGGGTGTACCTTGTCGGGTGGATTATCGTCTCTGAAAGGGATGACTCTCCTGGATCCTCTGGGATTGTCCTGATTGTCGGTGATGCTCCTCAATCACATGGCCACGGTCTCGGACGACACTTCCTTTGGGTGGATCGAAGCGGTGTCTTCAGGTCCAGAGTACAACCACATAGGATGATCAGAGGCTGGATGTGTCGACTGAGGAACACTTCCAGCAGGTCCAGGCCGATGACACCCTCGTTGATAAGCTGAACCACTTTCTCTACCAGCATCTTCGTCTCCACGTTCTCATAAGCGATCACTTTGAGTGGAGAAGGAGTTTGGACGCGGTCGACTGTGAAGTGGGGGAGGCCGGTCGACTGACCCGGAGCTGCCTCGTCCTGGCAGTAGAACCAGGTCGACTGCCAGCCTCTAACCGATTCAGGGAGAGTCATAGCAGGGAAGGAGCTCCTATGCCTTTTTGGATACATAAACCCCACACACATCTGGATGACGTTGGTCTTTGAATCACTCGACTTCGCTTTTTTGACCGACTGGGATCGGATGGTGAAGATATGTTTGAAAAGACCCCAGTGCGGTCGACACCCCAAGAAATTTTCACACATCGACACAAAGGAGGCCAGATACGTGATGGTGTTAGGAGAAAAATGGTGGAGCTGGGCACGGAAAAAGTTCAAGAACCCCCGGTAGAAAGGATGCGGAGGAAGCGAAAAACCCCGGTCGACGTGGGTGGCGAGCAGTACGCACTCACCCGGTCGAGGCTGAGGCTCCATTTCCCCCTCCGGCAACCTTGCCGCTCCCTTGGCGATCAGCCCAGACTCTGCCAGCTCGTCCAGATCCTCCTGCCGAATCGAAGACCGGATCCAATCGCCCTGGATCCAGCCCGGTGGCAGCCCCGCGCGCGATGACGACCCGCGATGCTGCTTTTTTCCCTTCGCCACCCCCTTCGCCTTCTTTGCACGCTCAAGCACCGCCGTCTTGTCCTTCACCATGGTGGCGGAGCGGCGGTGGTGGAACAGAAGAGCTGGGCGCGGCGGAGAAGTGGAGAAGAGGAAGTAGGAAAGAGCATGCATAGTGCAGACGCCTCGGCCCCGCCACCTTATAAAGGGTCGCTTCCGAGTGACTGACGCATGGGACCAGGCAATCCTATCAAATTCTGCAACAGTCGCGCGCAGCATACGTGACGAAAAAGGCAGTGCGGAAATCGAGGCATCACTGTTTATCCGCTCCGCCCGCTTCGGCACTCCCTTCCCCGCGCGCTTCCCCGAAATTTCGTATCCCGCGAAATCCGGGATACACAGTAGCCAATCGCGCCCAAGATCCTGCACTCTAATACAACACTCGGCAAATGATGCCACAAGTTCAGTCGACGACTCTCTGAATGGATCAAGGCGACTGGATCAACGCTGAAGTACCAACACGAGTTTTCCATCTTGCAGAAAACGCTCGCGAAGGCGCAAGACTCAGAACAAGTTCAACTCCAACCTACTTTCCACTTGAACCTTAATCCATTCGGGGGCTACTGATGAGGATACAGACCTGGGGTAGGGTCATAGGCCTGACCTATACGTCCTACCCAAGGTCACTACCCAAGAAGACAAGAAGTTCAAGAGGCAGCATGAGACCCCGGTCAAAGATGTCGAGTGCAATCCACTCGACATCATGTCACTCGGGAGTCTTACTACCTACTGTCACTCGACCATCTAGAGAATCACTCGACCTCCCGAAGACCAGGAGTAACTCAATGTTACAATGGGCAGGCATTCACTCCGTAGTCTTTAAGGTCATTAACAACACTTAAGGCTGGTGTTACCAGTAACATCCCCACTTTATGTACATCAAGTCCCTTGTAATGGAGGACGGCTGGGGTCCTGGCGTACTCTATATAAGCCACCCCCTCCTTTGGCACAAGGGTTGGCACCCCGTGTAACATCACTCATATAATCCAATCGACCACCGAGACGTAGGGCTATTACTTCCTCCGACAAGGGCCTGAACTCGTAAAACCCGTGTGTACACTTTCACCATAGCTGCGATCTTGCGTCTCCATACCTACCCCCCTTTCTACTGTCAGCCTTAGAACCACGACAGTCCCAACTTCCACCCACTAATTCGTGGAAACAGCTCCAGAGGAACTGCACGGACATGCAGGTGAAGAAGATATGGTTCATATCCTCTTCAGGCCTGCAGAGCGGGCACTGCCCATCACCAGGGTCGTTGCGTTTCAGGACCTCTACGCCGGACGAAAGGCGGTCGCGAATCCATTGCCATAAGAAGATCCTAATCTTTAAGGGGAGCCGGATCACCCAGATGGTGGTGAGAGCTTTAGGACCCGGCGAAGGGGCTATAGCCTGGTAGAGAGATTTAGAGGAGAATTGCCCAGTTGGCTCTAGCCGCCACCTTGTGCGGTCCTCTCCTATCTCCAGATCCGGCTCATGCAAAGCAATGCAGTCGAGAAGGTGTCACGCCCAATATGCGACCCTATCCAAAAGGAACTCGAAGGTCCCACCAAGGATAGACCCGCATATTGAAACGCTTTTGCAAGGTGGATATCATTCCATCAACATTACATAATAGATGGGGATACATACATAAGGCATACAATGCCGCAAGAATACAACATCACAATACATAAGAGCATCATCCAACTACGGATGAAACACAAACAGAAACTCAAACGACATCCACCCTGCTAGCCCAGGCTGCCGACCTGGAACCTATCCCCTGATCAAAGAAGAAGCAGAGGAAGAACTCAATGCAAGCAAGCATCGCTCTCGCGTCATGATCATCGCATAACCTGTACTTGCAACTGATGTTGTAGTAATCTATGAGCCACGAGGGCTCAGCAATCCCATTACCATGGGTATCAAGACTAGCAAAGCTTAAAGGGAAAGGAAGGGGTAAAGTGGTGAGGCTGCAGCAGCGACTAAGCATGATATGGTGGCTAACATACGCAAATAAGAGCGAGAAGAGAGCAAGCAGAATGGTCGTGAAGCTAGCAATGATCAAGAAGTGATCCTGAACTCCTACTTACGTCAAACATAACCCAGAAACCGTGTTCACTTCCCGGACTCCACCGAGAAGAGACCATCACGGCTACACATGCGGTTGATGCGTTTTAATTCGGATCTGGTGTCAAGTTATCTACAACCGGACATTAACAAATTCCCATCTGCCAATAACCGCAGGCACGGCTTTCGAAAGATTATACCCTGCAGGGGTGTCCCAACTTAGCCCATGACAAGCTCTCGCGATCAACGAAGGAATAGACCTTCTCCCAGGAAGACCCGATCAGACTCGGAATCCCGGTTTACAAGACATTTTGACAATGGTAAACAAGACCAGCAAAGCCGCCCGATGCGCCGACAAATCCCGATAGGAGCTGCACATATCTCGTTGTCAGGGCACACAGGATGAGCGAAGCATACAGGAACCGACGTAACCCAAGTTGCCAAGGGATGGCCCCGCACGGTGCTCTAGTTTGGACCAACACTTAGACAAGCACTGGCCCGGGGGGGCTAAAATAAAGATGACCCTTGGGTTGGCCGACCCAAGAGAAAGGGTAGGTGGTGGTGAGGCAAATGGTAAAACCAATGTTGGGCCTTGCTGGAGGAGTTTTATTCAAAGAGAATTGCCAAGGGGGTCCCATAAATCACCCGACCGTGTAAGGAACGCAAAATCCGGGAACATAACACCGGTATGACGGAAACTAGGGCGGCAAGAGTGGAACAAAACACCAGGCATAAGGCCGAGCCTTCCACCCTTTACCAAATATATAGATGCATTAATAATATAAGAGATATTGTGATATCCCAACCAAAATCCTGTCCACCATGGAGAAATCTTCAACTTCACCTGCAACTAGCAACGCTATAAGAGGGGCTGAGCAAAGCGGTAACATAGCCAAACAACGGTTTGTGTAGGAAAGGTGTCAAAGGTTAGAGGTTCATGGCAATTTGGGATGGCTTGAAGAGCAACAGATAGGTAACACAGCATAGCGATGGAACGAAGCAACTAGCATAGCAATGATAGTAGTGAGATCCAGGGTAGCGGCCATCTTGCCTGAAATCCCGCTAGGAAGAAAAACGAGTCCATGAAGAAGACGAACGGGAGCAGTCGAACGAATCCTCACAATCGCAACATTACCGGAACTAAGAGGCAACACCGGAAATAAACAAACAACATGGTAAATGCACAAGCATAAACATGGCATGATGCACAAACAAGTATGATGCATGTCCGGCTTAATGAGGCATGGCATGGCAAAGTGCACAAACAATACTACAAATTAAGTGGAGCTCAATATGCAACGAGTTGCATATTGAAGAAACACCACATGCAAGTATTTAGTTCTCTCTCGTTTTGTACCCAACAATATTAAATGTTATTAAACATGGCAAGAGGTGAAGCATGAAGAAACTACCTTTCTAAGCAAGTTTAAATGAGGCCGGAACAACAAACAACAATTCCGGAAAATCCCCATGTGCAAATTATGAATTAGCTACTGTTCTGCCCTAAACACAATTTTAATGTTGTTAAACAGGAAAATAAAGTGCACCATGTTAATCTAGGCATTTTTCCACCCCATTTACATATAAAGTTTATTAGAAACCGAGCTACGGTTATTTAGTTATGAATTAAAGCATTTTAACATGGCATATAAGCAAATTTAAACAAACGGCAAGTTAAACATTTTTAACATAGATTAAAGTGACATATTATTAATCTACACAATTTTCTGAGCATTTTACATATATAAATTATTTACATGTGATGCACGGTTTGTGAGTTATTAAATGCATGAACTCTAGGGACTTTTCTGCAAATCTGTAAATCCTGGAAAAAATAGATAAAATCGTCCTGGCAGGGAAAAAAACATCACGGGCCGAAACTGGCTGGGCCAACAGCACAGGAAAAAAAAGGGGGCGCTGGATCTAGCGCTCACCATGGGCCATGGCCCGGTCGGTGAGGAGGCTTGGGGCAGGCGGAGCTGCGTTGGGCACGGCTGGGCCGGTCGCCGTTGGGCCTTGCTGGGCCGAATGAGGGGGGGCTGGGGGCCGGTCAACGCGCGACGAGCGGACGAGCGGGCGCCTCGTCCTGGAAGCAGAGGACACAGGCGGCGGCGGGGCAGCGACGGGAGCCGCCGGCGGCGCGAGGAGAGGATGGGGACGGGCGGATCCAGCCACGGAAGGAGGCGGGGCCCCGTTTCTGGCCGGATCTGACCCAAGGCCGAGCTCGGGGCGACGAGACCTCGACGGGATCGGCGTCCATGGCGGCCTGCGAAGGGAGAGAGAGAGAGGTGAGAGGACCGAGCAGAGGGAAGAACGGGGCGAGGAGGAGAGAAGGAGGGCAGGGGCGGCGGCACCTGGCCTGCTGGTGGACTCGGCGACCTGGCGGCGGTGACGAGGCTCGCCGGCAACGGAGAACTCCGGCGGCGCAGATCCGGATGCTCGGGGAGGAGCCAGGTGAGCGGACGGGCGCGGGAGGCTGGGGCGCCTCGGGCCCAGATGGGCTTTCCAGGGCCCGATCTGGGTTCCTGGCGGGCCGCGGCGGTGGAGAGGCGAGGCGAGGATACATGGCGTGCTGGGGTTGGCCGCGGGGTGCTAGGAGGCGATGTGTCATGCTCCGGTTGGCCCGGGGCACGGCGGCAGCGGCGCCAAGTGGCGGAAGGAGGCTGGGCGGCGTGGAAATGGAGGTGGGAGGTGGTGGCTGCAGGTTGGGGGTGCGGAAAATGAGGAGGAGGGAGGAGAAGGCCAAAAATGACATGTGGAGGTGTTTAAATAGGCTAGGGGCTAGGGTTAGGGTTTAGGAGGGGTTTTTCGGAGTGTACGATTGCCATCGAACAGATCCGGAGCGGAGAGGGACTAGGTGAAGTGTTGGTGGGCTGTGAAGAGAGGGTTGGGCTGAGAGGAGAGGGGAGAAATGCAGCCCGGCAATGGTTTCCGAGACCGAAACGTCCGACGAATATACCAACTATATCGCGGTTACATATTTAACAGTTGGGCAGTCAAACAGACTCCGAATGCGACGAAACTTGACAGGCGGCCTGTCTACACTATAATAAGACCGCACGACAAGTTGCAACCCATTCCGAGAACATTTTTATGCCACTAATAAAATAATATTTCGGAGGTGCCACGGGCGCGTGCGAGTGTGGTCTGGACTCAGAACGGACAATGGAGAGAATCGGCGGAACACGAACGGATGCAAGTTTTGAAAAACATGCAAATGAAATGCAGATGATGACATGAGACAAGATGCATAACAAGAACAAAATGCAAAATAACAGACAAAAACCCAACCACGGAGGAAATAATAAATCACATAGCCGGAAATGGCAAGAGTCGGAGTTACGAATATGGAAAGTTGTATCCGGGGCATTACAACAGTCCACCACTACGAGAGGATCTCGTCCCGAGATCTAGGATGCCACCGGAGGGAAAAGGAAGAGGAAGATAAGCGGTAAAACTAAGTTGCTTCTTTGACCAAACAGTGAAACCAAAGAACCTTGAGAGGTTGAAAAGTTGAAAGAAAGAACACAACGGAATTGAATACAATTGAGAGCACTGAGGTAGAGAATAGAAACAAGGGGCACCACGTGAACCTTGGAGGTTGCAAAGACACAAATCAAGAGTTTAATGGACAAGAAGGAATTGAAACCACTCTGGTTGAAACGAGATAAGAATGAATAATAATGATATAATTTGGACAGCACTCCGACTGTAAATGGAAGGAATTGAACATGAACTTACAATTTGAGAGGATACTTGATGAGATCAACAACACACTACCTCCGGAACTATTGAAAGAATGGCACAAGGGGTAAGAAAGATTTCAAACAGCTCTCCGGTTGAGGAAGGAGGCAAAACTTGATAAGATGAGGGAACTCGAATGAAAACACGACACGCTGGTTAAATGGATAAGCATGAAAATGACATGATCTTGACAATTCGAAATGATGAGTGAAAAGAGCAACATCACAATGCCTTCGGAAGAAAGAATAGAAGATATATCATTGGAATAACAGAATGAAGAAGAAAATGCCAACTTCTGCCACAATTGAGTTTGGAAAGCACCCTTAACAAGAAGGATAGAACGGAGTTGTTGGAAAACTAGCAACGAAAAGAATAAGCTTGTAGTGGGCTTATGGAAACATCTCAAAACTATGAGGTGACATTCTGCCACTAACGAAATCAATTGCTTGCTTGAGATCAACGAAGAGATGAAAACTGCTTTTGCCTAGAGGATAGGAGAAAACTTGGATCATTGATAAGCACCACCATAGCAACATTCCTTAGGGAAGGCTTTAGGTGAAATCTATACCAAGATAACTCCACAGAAGAGATAGATGGATTTAAAATACGTCATTCCTGACAACTTGTGAATCATCAAACATGAAGGAAATTGTCAAGAGTGACATAACACCACCTCAGAAGATAAAATAGAGAGAATTGCACTTCGGAATGCAAGATGAAGAATACTTGAACGCCTCAAAACAAAACATGTGTTGAGCACCATGTTTACTTTAGAGTATAGCTTGGCGGATCATAACTTCAAGAGAAATCTTGAAGAACAATTGAAGAATGAAAAGAATCCTTGACGAACCATCATGTAGAGCCTCCATGAAGAACTCCGGTAATGAAAGGATGATAAAAAGAAGGAGAAGTTGAAAACCCAAGGTGAACCTTGTGATGATTTAGATGAAGCTTCGTGACGAGATAATGCGGAAAACTTGGAACTCCGGAAAAGAAAAGATGAAGCATCTCAAACCGAGAAATGTGAAATGATGAACAACTCTGGAAAGAAGAAACTATATCACTCGGATGAAACAATAATAAGAATTACGGTATGCGTATCCTTCACCAATTTAAATTGATGACAAACAACAGATTTGGCATACTACTTATTCTCGTAAAAAGGATCAAGATAGATATGGCGCAAACTTGTGACGGTCTTCAACGAGCCACCGGTAGGATTGAAAACAACGAGAGAACAAATGAATAGATACGATAACGAAGGAAGAGAAATCTGGAACGAACCACCGTAAGAATTGAAAATGTGATTAGCAAAGGCACAATTCACCGGGAAGAATTGGAAAAATGAATGAAGATAATTGAGGGGATTTAGATACATGAGAACGAATAGAACATGAACTGATTAGAGGATATTTGAATGATGGACCGGTTAGATTTGGAGAACAAGAGTTGAAGGTTGAGAATGAGGAATTATGACATGATGGCCTTCTGAGGAAAGAAATGGAAACAACTCATGAAATGCTCTGGATGGGTGAAAAGAATTCTCACAATCAAAAACAATTATGAGAGGATGGCATCAAGCTAGAACCATGAATCTTGAAGAGAATGGAGGAAGATTTAAGAGAAATCCTTCTTCGGTCTTCAAGATCCGGGAATGACGACGAAGAACACCACCAAGAATTGTTGAGATACTCCGGGATGAAAATTAGAAAGGTTGAACCAACGATGAAAGAATTTGAAAGATCTTGGAGAAGGAATATAATTGATGATAGTTCATTCTTACGTCAAACTTCAAAAGAATTTGGGAATAGCTCCGGGAAAATTAGAAGAGTCAGGTAAGATCCTGGGAAAAGACCCGTGGGTTAGGGCCCACTCAAAAGATACACCGTTGAACGATTGATTGAAAGGGGGGATTGCACCGGTTGAATTAAATGACTTGAATGAGATAACAACCTCGTAATATCTTGAACGGATTGAGAATGGAAACACAAGTCTTCTGAGATATCTTGAGCACTCCAGAACAAATGAATAGCAAGAGGTGAGTGATTGAGAGGTGCACCGGCATGAGAAAGCATTTGACACGAGGAAAGGAATATGATCAACAGTGAAAGCTTGAATTGGATCCACCGGAGAAGAAAAAAAAAGAAAAGAAGAAAAAAAAATGAAGGATGATGAACTTGAAGCTCATGAGCATCTTCACGAGGGATCACCGGATAAGAACATTGACGGGAAAAGAATGGAGAAACTTCAAATCCATAAGATGGATACTTGATTAAGATATATGAGTCGTTGAAGAAGAAAAGGGTGGGAGGGCGGGAAAACAAAGACAACTTGAGGACGGATGAAACGAACAACGTTGGGAAACTGAGAGATGATCTTGCGAATGTTGAAATGATCGGATCCACTTGAAAAGAAGCACACCGGTTGGAAAGAATGGACATGACAATCTCGATGATCAAAAGGATTAGCACTCCCATAGAAATAGGAGAACACCATTTAAGAAAGGATGGATTCAACATTTGACTCGAAGCAACTCGAATACCACAAATAAAACAAAACAAAGGATTGGCTTGCAGAATAAGCCGGAACAAACATATGATAGAGATTCCGTCCAAAGTTTTCGTGGTGGGGCCCACATGGGCTCGAGTGTACATCACCATCATGTACAAGGCAGTGCACATGACATACGAAGTGTCCCCGAACCAGCATAGCCAAGGGTTCTTTAAGACACAATGAGACCACTGTAAAAACGACCGTGGAAAGGCGGACCACTAGACGTCGAACCCCAATCTCATATCATGCATCTGTTGAAAAGATATTGTAGGAGCTACTTGAATTCCCACCTATAAAACTCCCGAAACTTTCTGGTTATGCAATCTGGTGTTGGGGATACAGGGGAAGCAATATATCTCACCCAAACTAACAATACCTACATCCAGCTGTATCCATCCGTCAACACATAACCAAGAAACCTTCAGAAATCGTGTACCTCAACCTTCGAAAAGCATCCGTTATACAAGTTATGGCAATACTCCCAAACTCCCCAGTACTGGGTGACGTCGAGGTTATCTCACCAACAACTGCATAAAAGAGATTTTCGATGTCGGCAAAACTCAGGTATTCCAGAACTGCAACGATAAAATTGTGACGACAACACCTCGGAGCTCAACTCCCCAGGTCAGAGCCACATAAATAGACAGGAGGCACCAAGAACAATGTTCTCGTCACAAAACCATCGAAACGATTC
The DNA here is from genome assembly GCF_018294505.1 of Triticum aestivum. Lineage (NCBI taxonomy): Eukaryota > Viridiplantae > Streptophyta > Magnoliopsida > Poales > Poaceae > Triticum > Triticum aestivum. The sequence continues at coordinate 164,599,492 of NC_057804.1, read as the reverse complement.
CAAGATACCCGCGTGATCCTAAAAAGAAAAATTTAGTGAAATTTGAGAAGAGGAAAGTCAAAACATCTACGTCAGGAGTCCTCACCAAAGCGATGAAGGGGGCTGAGGAGTAAAAAGAATTCCTACTCTCCGATATATATAATCCTAAGACTCAAAATAGTTTTCTTCTAGACTCAACAACGGCCAACAATCAAGGGGGCTCTATGGTCGGTCGAGGCTCTGATACCAACTTGTCACGCCCAATATGCGACCCTATCCAAAAGGAACTCGAAGGTCCCACCAAGGATAGACCCGCATATTGAAACGCTTTTGCAAGGTGGATATCATTCCATCAACATTACATAATAGATGGGGATACATACATAAGGCATACAATGCCGCAAGAATACAACATCACAATATATAAGAGCATCATCCAACTACGGATGAAACACAAACAGAAACTCAAACGACATCCACCCTGCTAGCCCAGGCTGCCGACCTAGAACCTATCCCCTGATCAAAGAAGAAGCAGAAGAATAACTCAACGCAAGCAAGCATCGCTCTCGCGTCATGATCATCACATAACCTGTACCTGCAACTGATGTTGTAGTAATCTATGAGCCACGAGGGCTCAGCAATCCCATTACCATGGGTATCAAGACTAGCAAAGCTTAAAGGGAAAGGAAGGGGTAAAGTGGTGAGGCTGCAGCAGCGACTAAGCATGATATGGTGGCTAACATACGCAAATAAGAGCGAGAAGAGAGCAAGCGGAACGGTCGTGAAGCTAGCAATGATCAAGAAGTGATCCTGAACTCCTACTTACGTCAAACATAACCCAGAAACTGTGTTCACTTCCCGGACTCCACCGAGAAGAGACCATCACGGCTACACATGCGGTTGATGCGTTTTAATTCGGATCTGGTGTCAAGTTATCTACAACCGGACATTAACAAATTCCCATCTGCTAATAACCGCAGGCACGGCTTTCGAAAGATTATACCCTGCAGGGGTGTCCCAACTTAGCCCATGACAAGCTCTCGCGATCAACGAAGGAATAAACCTTCTCCCAGGAAGACCCGATCAGACTCGGAATCCCGGTTTACAAGACATTTCGACAATGGTAAACAAGACCAGCAAAGCCGCCCGATGCGCCGACAAATCCCGATAGGAGCTGCACATATCTCGTTCTCAGGGCACACTGGATGAGCGAAGCATACAGGAACCGACGTAACCCAAGTTGCCAAGGGATGGCCCCGCACGGTGCTCTAGTTCGGACCAACACTTAGACAAGCACTGGCCCGGGGGGGGCTAAAATAAAGATGACCCTTGGGTTGGCCGACCCAAGGGAAAGGGTAGGTGGTGGTGAGGCAAATGGTAAAACCAATGTTGGGCCTTGCTGGAGGAGTTTTATTCAAACCGAATTGCCAAGGGGGTCCCATAAATCACCCGACCGCGTAAGGAACACAAAATCCAGGAACATAACACCGGTATGACGGAAACTAGGGCGGCAAGAGTGGAACAAAACACCAGGCATAAGGCCGAGCCTTCCACCCTTTACCAAATATATAGATGCATTAATAATATAAGAGATATTGTGATATCCCAACCAAAATCCTGTCCACCATGGAGAAATCTTCAACTTCACCTGCAACTAGCAACGCTATAAGAGGGGCTGAGCAAAGCGGTAACATAGCCAAACAACGGTTTGCGTAGGAAAGGTGTCAAAGGTTAGAGGTTCATGGCAATTTGGGATGGCTTGAAGAGCAACAGATAGGTAACACAACATAGCGATAGAATGAAGCAACTAGCATAGCAATGATAGTAGTGAGATCCAGGGTAGCGGTTATCTTGCCTGAAATCCCGCTAGGAAGAAGAACGAGTCCATGAAGAAGACGAACGGGAGCAGTCGAACGAATCCTCACAATCGCAACATTACCGAAACTAACAGGCAACACCGGAAAGAAACAAACATCATGGTAAATGCACAAGCATAAACATGGCATGATGCACAAACAAGTATAATGCATGTCCGGCTTAATGAGGCATGGCATGGCAAAGTGCACAAACAATACTACAAATTAAGTGGAGCTCAATATGCAACGAGTTGCATATTGAAGAAACACCACATGCAAGTATTTAGTTCTCTCTCGTTTTGTACCCAACAATATTAATTGTTATTTAACATGGCAAGAGGTGAAGCATGAAGAAACTACCTATCTAAGCAAGTTTAAATGAGGCCGGAACAACAAACAACAATTCCGGAAAATCCCCATGTGCAAATTATGAATTAGCTACTGTTATGCCCTAAACACAATTTTAATGTTGTTAAACAGGAAAATAAAGTGCACCATGTTAATCTAGGCATTTTTCCACCCCATTTACATATAAAGTTTATTAGAAACCGAGCTACGGTTATTTAGTTATGAATTAAAGCATTTTAACATGGCATATAAGCAAATTTAAACAAACAGCAAGTTAAACATTTTTAACATAGATGAAAGTGGCATATTATTAATCTACACAATTTTCTGAGCATTTTACATATATAAATTATTTACATGTGATGCACGGTTTGTGAGTTATTAAATGCATGAACTCTAGGGACTTTTCTGCAAATCTGTAAATCCCGGAAAAAATAGATAAAATCGTCCTGGCAGGGAAAAAAACATCACGGGCCGAAACTGGCTGGGCCAACAGCACAGGAGAAAAAAAGGGGGCGCTGGATCTGGCGCTCACCATGGGCCATGGCCCGGTCGGTGAGGAGGCTTGGGGCAGGCGGAGCTGCGTTGGGCACGGCTGGGCCGGTCGCCGTTGGGCCTTGCTGGGCCGAACGAGGGGGGGCTGGGGGCCGGTCAACGCGCGACGAGCGGACGAGCGGGCGCCTCGTCCTGGAAGCAGAGGACACATGCGGCGGCGGGGCAGCGACGGGGGCCGCCGGCGGCGCGAGGAGAGGACGGGGACGGGCGGATCCAGCCACGGAAGGAGGCGGGGCCCCATTTCCGGCCGGATCTGACCCGAGGCCGAGCTCGGGGCGACGAGACCTCGACGACATCGGTGTCCATGGCGGCCTGCGAAGGGAGAGAGGGAGAGGTGAGAGGACCGAGCAGAGGGAAGAACGGGGCGAGGAGGAGAGAAGGAGGGCAGGGGCGGCGGCACCTGGCCTACTGGTGGACTCGGTGACCTCGCGGCGGCGACGAGGCTCTCCGGCGACGGAGAACTCCGGCGGCGTAGATTTGGATGCTCGGGGAGGAGCCAGGCGAGCGGACGGGCGTGGGAGGCTGGGGCGCCTCAGGCCCAGATGGGCTTCCTAGGGCTCGATCTGGGTTCCTGGCGGGCCGCGACGGTGGAGAGGCGAGGGGAGGATACATGGCGCGCTGGGGTTGGCCGCGGGGTGCTGGGAGGCGACGTGTCACGCTCCGGTTGGCCCGGGGCACGGCGGCAGCGGCGCCAAGTGGCGGGAGGAGGCTGGGGGGCGCGGAAATGGAGGTGGGAGGTGGTGGCTGCAGGTTGGGGGCGCGGAAAACGAGGAGGAGGGAGGAGAAGGCCAAAAATGGCATGGGGAGGTGTTTAAATAGGCTAGGTGCTAGGGTTAGGGTTTAGGAGGGGTTTTTCGGAGCGTACGATCGCCATCGAACGGCTCCGGAGCGGAGAGGGACTAGATGAAGTGTTGGTGGGCTGTGAAGAGAGGGTTGGGCTGAGAGGAGAGAGGAGAAATGCAGCCCGGCAATGGTTTCGGAGACCGAAACGTCCAACGAATATACCGACTATATCGTGGTTACATATTTAACGGTTGGGCAGTCAAACGGACTCCGAATGCGACGAAACTTGACAGGCGGCCTTTCTACACTATAATAAGACCACACGACAAGTTGCAACCCATTCTGAGAACATTTTTATGCCACTAATAAAATAATATTTCGGAGGTGCCACGGGTGCGTGCGAGTGTGGTCTGGACTCGGAACGGATAACGGAGAGAACCGGCGGAACACGAACGGATGCAAGTTTTGAAAAACATGCAGATGAAATGCAGATGATGACATGAGACAAGATGCATAACAAGAACAAAATGCAAAATAACAGACAAAAACCCAACCACGGAGGAAATAATAAATCACATAGCCGGAAATGGAAAGAGTCGGAGTTACGAATATGGAAAGTTGTATCCGGGGCGTTACAGAAGGTCCTACCACGCATCATTCTCCGCCGATCCAAATGGTCTCCGGAACGCGGGATGCCCTAAGTCAATAAGGGCCACCGCGACAGAAATCCATGGATCTACCGCGATGGAGAACAGGTCAGGGAAGCGAGCTGCAAGGGGGGTGTCCCCAGCCCATCTATCAAACCAGAACAACGTGGCAGTGCCAGACCCAACCGCAATCGAGGTCCCGATGCGGAGGACTGGGAGGAGATGTAGGATGGATTGCCAGAACTGGGAGCCACCGAAGCACTGGCAGAAGGCGAGTGGCTGACCATGGAGGTATTTCTGCTGGATGATGCGAAGCCACAAGCCATCCTCTCTGTTCGCAATCTGCCAAAGCCACCTAGTCAGGAGAGCAATGTTCATGCGTTTGGAGGACATGATCCTGAGTCCGCCCTAATCGCGAGGTTTATAGATCTTCAACCACCGAACCATGTGGTACTTCTGCTTATCGCCCTTGCCAGCCCAGAAGAAGCGCCCCTGGACTGTGGCAATCTCATGGTGCAGAGTCTCAGGAAGGCTGTAGAAGCTCATAATGAATAGGAGCAAGCTGGAGAGGGACGATTTAATGAGAACCATCCGGGCTGCCTTAGAGAGCCAGCGGCCCTGCCAAGGTTCAATGCGGTGCTGAAGCTTCCCCACCGGTGGGCGCAGCTCGACCACTGTGAGCCTCGTGTCGCTAATGGGGATCCCCAAATAAGTCATGGGGAAGCTCCCAAGCTGGCAGTTGAGGCGGTCCGCGATGCTCTGTCGCTCGTCTTGGGGGTATCCCAAGGCCATGACTGCACTCTTATCGAAGTTGATCCCGAGGCCAGACTTCTGCTGAAAGCAGAGCAGGAGGAACTTCAAGTTCGTGATGTCATTCGCTGAGCCTTCCACCATTATAATGGTGTCATCTGCGTATTGGAGAAGGGAAATCCCATTCCCACCTACCAAATGAGGGACTATGCCCCTAATATGTCCTGCAACCTTGGCTTTATCTAGGATGGCTGCCAAAGCATCAACGACCATGTTGAAGAGGAACGGAGAGAAGGGATCGCCCTGACGGACCCCACAGAATGTGGGGAAGTAAGGGCCAATTTCACCATTTATGTTCACCACAGTCCGGCCTGAGGAGACCATTTGCATCACGCGGGTCACCCATCTATCGTTGAATCCCTTCCGGAGCAAGCATTCCCGAAGGAAGGGCCAACCGACCGTGTCGTATGCCTTGTGGGAGTCCAGTTTCAGGAGAACTGCCTTGAGGTGTTCGGAGTGCACCTCATGGAGTGCTTCATGAAACACTAGGACTCCATCAAGGATATACCGGCCCTAGATGAATGCCGTCTGATCCGGGTGTGCGATCCGGTCCGCTATTGGGGCCACCCTAATGGCGTACCCCTTCGCAAGGATGCGGAAGATGACATTGATCACCATAATCAGGCAGAACTGGCGGATATCTGATGCTCCCATTACTTTGGGGATGAGGGTGATAATCCCAAAGTTTAGTTTGGTAAGGTCGATGGAGCCTACATGGAACTGCTCAAAGAGGGCCATCACCTCCGGTTCATTAGCCTCCCAGAAGGTTTGGAAGAACTTCACTGGGAGGCCATCCGGGCTAGGTGCCGACGATGGATTCATGCCCTTAATGGCTGCCCAGACTTCTGCCTTGGAGAACGGAGCCGTAAGGGCCACATTGTCCGCAGGCGAGACACGTCTGTGGGCCGGCCAAATGTCGTGAGCAAGGGCCAACCCTCCCCGAGGAGAGGCAGAGAATAGTCTCTGTAAAAGCCATCTACATGGGCCCGGATGTCCTCCGGCTGCTGCAGGAGGGTCTCTCCATCCCATAGGAGAGGGATGGAGTTACGGCGTCGACAGTCGTTGGCGATGGCCTGGAAGTAAGCGGTATTGGCATCCCCCTTGAGGACCCAATTCTATGTACCCCTCAAGCGCTAGTAAGCCTCCTCATTTGTGTAGATGACTGTGAGCTGGTCCTCTAAGTCATATCTAAGCATCCATTCCTCGGCTGATAGTCCCGCGCCATCCGCGCGAAGATCGAGGGTCTGGATGGCCTCTAGGAGGGCTTTCTTGCGCTCCCGGATATCTCGGCCCATGTTAGCATCCCATCCTTTCATGAATTGCCGTGACCGCTTTGCACAGAAGTGCCAGGAGTCAATGACCAAGAGGGAACGATGGGGGGCTTCGCTCGCCTCTCGCCAGGAGAAACCAGGCTGGCACAACTAAAAGGTTTCAAAGCGGAAGCGGGACGGCAGGGGCGGACGCTCATTCTCCGAAGAGAGGAGGAGGGGTACGTGATCGGAACCAATCCGAGTACTCGCCTGGAGTGAAGCTAGAGGGCAACGAATGTCCCACTCAAGAGATGCGAAGACCCTGTCGAGGACCGAGCGGGTCGGCTCCGCTTGGCGGTCGGTCCAAGTGAACCTGGCCCCGACCCTATCAAGCTCGCGGAGCCCCATGTCCGTGATGCAGTCATTGAACATCTGCATCCGGGGGAAGTTAACCAAGTTATTATTCTTGTCGTCCTCCGACCGGATGAGGTTAAAGTCACCGCCCACAACCACTGGCAGATGGGCGGCTGCAACCTTCCTGTGGAGCTCATCGAGGAAGGCTTCAGAGCGCCGGTGATCGGCCGGGCCATAAACCGCATTGATCTTCCATTTGAAGTTAAGGGCTCACTCGAAAATCTCCATGCTAATGAAGAACTCGCCCCGGTCCATGCTACCAACCTCAAAGGTGGCATCCTTGACGCCTAGAAGGATGCCACCTGAGTGGCCCGCGCTCCCACTAGAAGGGAGCCAGTGCCAAGCATATAGGTCAGAGCTCAAATGCTCGAGCCCCGCAAGGGAAAATTCCGTCCACATCGTTTCTTGGATGGCCAAATGTTGATTCGTTCATTGCGCATGTACTCTATCAGTTGGCAGCACCGGCCATCTTGGCCAAAACCACGGATGTTCCAGAAAAGTGTACGCATCAAGAGACCATCGGGGGGCTGTTTGACCCCAAGACTTGGGATGTGCTCTAGGCACAAAGAGCTGTGGTGCGGGAGCGGGTGCGGTCTCGGATCTCAGCGGGGGCAACCATCGCCTATGACCGAGCACTCGGGGTGGCGGCGGCGGGGGCCTCCGAGGTGGCCAGGAGGCGAGAGCGGGCCTTGACAAGATGACCATCGAGGATCTCGTGAGCATGGATCGCCTCAATATGAACTAACCGGGGGGAGATCTCTCCCCTGAACACGATGGCCGAGTCCGCAGCCACCTTAGCGAGGTGGCCGAGCGGAGCCAACTCTAGAGAAGAGAATGAGCAAGTAGCAGGGGTAGCGGGGATGGACGGAGTACCTGGTTCAAGGTTCCGGGCAGCGAACCACAGTTTTGCCCGCTCGGGGATAGGCAGAGCGGGGCTACTCTCTGGCCTGGCCGCCTCGATCTGAGCTCTGCGGCGTAAAGACGTCACCGGGGTCAAGGTCGATCTGCCCCGCCTGGAGTAGGCCGTCGTCCGAGGTTGGAGTGGGAGGGGCACAGGGGTGGTCACCACCGTCGATGCCCCACCTAGGACGGAGCACGTGGAGGTCGGGGGAAGGGTCGACGGAGACGCGAGCGTGACGACGTTCAGAGCCAGCGGGGACGGGGTCAGGTCGGAACCAGGGGGCGGACCAATCACCCCTAGGTCCGACAGGACTGGCACGACGCGAGGAGGGGAGGGGGGAGGGTCCTGGTCCCGGTCACCCCCCTCCTCCTCGGGCGGTGCAAGAGCAGCCGGAGGAAGCTGGGTGGCAGGCAACGAGTCAGCCCCAGGTAAGAGCACAGTGGGGAGGCCGGGAGGAGTACCGTCGGGGGAGCGCGGGGACGAAGCTGGAAAGACCTGGAGTCTCACGTCAGAAGCGTCGCTGCTATTAGCGGGGGGCGGTGGGGCCGAGCAGTGGGATTGGCCGACCCCTGCACCACTCCTGGCAGCCGAGGCGGGAGGATGCGTGGCAGGGATTGTCCTCATACTCCTCATCGTCATCCTCCGAGCCGGAGTTGTGGCCATGGCGGGGGCCACGGTCGCTGCGATGGTCCCCCATGCCCCCACCATCAGAGCCGCCCCCAAGAGGCTGTTGTCGGGGATACGGGGGCGACCAATGTGGTTGGGCGGCTCGGGAGAGATCCGGAGGTCAAAACCCTGGTCGTTTTAGAAGACCCGGATTGTGGCACGGAGCTTGGATGAGTCAAGGGATTTAACATTGACCCGCACCTCCTCCTCCTTGCGGAGGGAGAGCTCGTCCACCACGACCACCTTGCCGAGGATCTGGGACATGTTCTGAATGACCCTCTCCGAGCGCGCGATGTCGGGGAGGCCGCCTATGAGGATCCATGCCGTGTCTAGGACGGCCACTGCCAAGGGGTCCCAGAAAGGTACCGAGATGTCCACCACAAGCTTGTTGAGCGCGAGGGTGATGTCGCCGCTGCGGTGCCGTGGCTGGCCGCGTCGGGGAACACCACCGAGAACTGGCCACCAGCTAGTAGGGTAACCTGCCAGTCCCAGGTGCAGTGGTAGAGGTGGTTGAGCTCCGCCTCGATCATCTCATGGGACGCCACCCATCCCGCATGGTGACAGTCGCCAGGAGCGAGTGTGAAGGCGGAGGGATGTCCGGCACATTGATGCGGAAGTAGACGGGGCCCTCGATCCCATGCCCGTACATCATCAGCTGCTCCAACACCGGGCGGTCGGGGCATAGGGCAGCCGGATGGTCGGGGTCCGAGCACACAAAGTAGCACTGCGGGCGCATGCACTCCACCTGGGAGTGCCCAATGAGGCCACAGTTGAAGCACTTGATGAGGTCGGCGGCTTGCTCATCGGGGAGCAATGCGGTCGAAGTGGAAGCAACCCGGTCGCATGGGGGAGTAGCGGGCATGGCCGAGCCGTTGCCACGGCCGAGCCCTCTCCTCTTCTTGCATTTGGGCCCCTGCTTGCCTTGGCCAGCTCCATTTGCACCAGGCGGGAAGCTCGGCTCACCGCGAGGAGGCTAGTAGCGGCGTATGTCAGAGCTGGGGGCCGGGAGTTGGGGCCGCGCAAGGGAACGGGATCGGCCCTTGCAGGCTGGAGAGCGGTCGCCGTCCCAGCGACGAGGAGGTGAGGGAAAGCGGCAGCGCTGAGACCTCCAGTTGGAGGCCGGCACGGGCGAGCGGGAGCGGGAGCGGTCCCGACGGTCAGCCCGGGCCAGGGAGCGACGTGCCGGAGAGCGGCGGTCAGAGTGAGGCGGAGAGCAGCGGTCTGAGCGGGTAGGGGAACGCCGGCCGTCGCGCGCCGATAGCTGCCGGCGAAGGTCAGCTTTGTGCCGAACAACGTCGGGGAGGGCCTTGAGGAGTCGCGACGGTCATCGGCCTGGCGCTTGGGCCGCGGGCCATCATCGCCCCACGCGCTCAGCATGGGTGTGGACGAGGGTGGTGCGGGGAGGGGCCGGGAGGGGAGGCAGTGGCGCTGGGGGGTCCAACGATGATGGATAGGGTTTCGAGGGTGGGAGCGGGTGGGCGATGCAGGGATGAGTGCCGAGGGAGCCCGGCCGGGAGCCAAATCGATGATCCACCCAAGTGCGCCGGCCCACGAGTGGTCACAGGAGGGAATCCCAGCTGAGAGGTAGAGTCAGCCCGCATGGGCGCACGCGGATTGTCTGCCGTGACCCCTCGGCCTGGCCGGCCGTGACCCGTAGGGAGAGCGAGCAGCCGTCCCGGCGCAGCGGCTCCGAAGTTCTCTCGCGGTTGTGCAGGCTCGCCGTGGCGGCTCCCCCGACGACGCCCTGGAAAAAGGCCACCTTGGGACCTCGGACCGCTCGCCGCCGCCGCGCTCTGGTGTAGGGTGTCGCGGGGTGGTCCGACCAGGGATGCGCTCGCGTCTCGTGGCGCTCCACGGCGGCTGTCGGTGTCAAAACCGGGGGATCTTGGGTAGGGGGTTCCGAACTGTGCGTCTAGGCGGATGGTAACAGGAGACAAGGGACACGATGTTTTTACCCAGGTTCGGGCCCTCTCGATGGAGGTAAAACCCTACTCCTGCTTGATTAATATTGATGATATGGGTAGTACAAGAGTTGATCTACCACGAGATCAAAGAGGCTAAACCCTAGAAGCTAGCCTATGGTATGATTGTTGTTCGTCCTACGGACTAAAACTCTCTGGTTTATATAGACACCGGAGAGGGCTAGGGTTACATAGAGTCGGTTACAATGGGAGGATATCTTCATATCGAATTGCCAAGCTTGCCTTCCACGCCAAGGAAAGTCCTATCCGGACACGGGATGAAGTCTTCAATCTTGTATCTTCATAGTCCGGGAGTCCGGCCAAAGGTCATAGTCCGGCCATCCGGACACCCCCTAATCCAGGACTCCCTCAGTAGCCCCTGAACTAGGCTTCAATGACGACGAGTCCAATGCGCAAATTGTCTTCGACATTGCAAGACGGGTTCCTCCTCCGATTATTTCATAGAAGATGTTGAACACAAGGATAGTGTCCGGCTCTGCAAAATAAGTTCCACATACCACCATAGAGAGAATAATATCTGCACAAATCTAATCTGCTGACGTATTTCGCAGCGTGACATCACGCCATGGCCAAGCCTTTATTCGAATCATTTTACTGTTCCACCTCAGCATGTTTAGCGAGGCGGTTTCCTTGGCACGTCTTGTCAAAGCATAGATCGTGTCCCCTTATCCGGGATTCTCATCAATACGAGCGTGGGTAACCCAACCGTGCCTTTGGTATGACTCCCTAATTGAAAGCGAGTCCCAAACGGTTACGGGGAGGGATCTTGGTATTCAACCTCTTTATAAAGAGACCAAGGCTCGACTCCTTTCTTTTCAATTCAATCGAATCCGCCCCTCGCCTCGAGTTCCAACACCCAAAGCTCCAGTTTTTAGGCGCTTCGGACCTTCGATGATGTCCGGCTCCGACCTTGAAGGCCAGTGGATGCCTTCCTCCGTTATGGAAGAAGACGTGCGAAAGCTAAGAGATGCCAGGTATCTAACCGGCGAAATCTTGCATAGGCTGCCTGCTCAAGGGCAGGCCATTCCCACTCCCCAGCCTGGTGAGAGCGTGGTGTTCACATCTCACTTCCTTCGGGGGCTAGGCTTCCCGATTGATCCCTTCGTGAGGGGGCTTATGTTTTATTACGGGCTGGAATTTCACGACTTAGCTCCGGAGTCCATCCTCCAAATCTCATTGTTCATTGTCGTGTGTGAGGCTTTCCTCCATATTACTCCTCACTTCGTATTGTGGCTTAGAACCTTCAAGGTGGAACCGAAGATGATCGAGGGGCAGCACGCTGAGTGCGGAGGAGCTATCATAAGCAAGATGGCCGACGCTCCATGGCCCGAGGGCTCTTTCCAAGAGGAGTTCGGCTTATGGCAACGGGACTGGTTTTACATCACAGCCCCCAGGGGCACCACATGGGTGGTGCCACCTGCTTTTTGCTCAGGTCCCCCACCGCGGCTAGTGTCATGGGTCAATGAAGGGCTTATCTGGGGGCCGTCCAAAGACATGCCCTTGCTGCAGGACCGCATTCGAGATCTCCTAGAAAGAGATATCAACTTGACCGTAGTGGCACAAGTTATGCTGATTCGCCGCATGCTGCCCTACAAACGTCGCCCTCTCCGCTTGTGGGAATTTAATCCAGAGGGACCGCGAGTCCTCCAACACTTTATGGGCACGACGCCAGTGGAGATGTACAAATTGTTCTTCGGATCATAAGCAAGGTGTCCGGACTTGTCCGAGAAGGCAGGTCTGAGCTGCAATCGCCCGGATGCCCAAGTAAGTAGCCTCGTATTTGGACACGCCATCCGTATTTTCATCATAAAATTGCCCTTAATAGAGCTATCCTTTGAAAAGGAGTGGATAGAGAAGGAAAAGCTTATCAGGTGTCCAGCCCCCCTCCCTGAAACCACGCCGGATCCCATGTTAACCAGGATGCTGGAGATTGTGCTTTCGGCAGAAGGCGAAGAGGGGAACCAAGGAGCTACCGCCTCCGCGAAGGAGGCTGTCAGGAAGGGAGGAATCGAGAATTCTCCCAACCAGGGAAAGAAAAGGACCGCCTCTGAAGACCCGGAGGGGATGGCCTCAAAACGGGGGAAGAAATCTTCGCCAGAGGATCCGGCGCTGGAGAATGCCCCGGCCGCATTGCGCCCCCAAGGGGATCAGCTTTCCCCCGAGCCGTAAGTAAAGAGAGGGGTTCCAAAATGAGTGACATCCCTATTTTATTTCTGAGGAAGATAACCGAAATATACCTTGCAGTTCGGATCTCAACCCTTCTCAGCGGAGCTCATCTTCAGGGGATCTTCGTCTAGAGATGATGGAGAGCAAAACGCCTCCCCTAGCTGCACCGTCTTACGAGGCAGGTGACCACAAGGTGTCGTCTCGGAGGGTTTCTCCAAGTCCGGACCCTGAAAAAGGTCGTCAGGCTAGTCCGGCACCCTCTGGTGCACGGTCGGAGGGGCTGAAGGATCTGCTCGGGCGAGCATCCATCTCAGAAGAACACCGTATGTTGATGAACATGGTGATTGGAAGGATTTCATCCGCGGAAAGTGGATTGTAGAAGGCCGCCAGGAGTTTACTGACAGGCTTTGTGGTACGTGAAAAGGTGTACCTTTTGGTAGAGCCACATATATAAAATGTGCCCTGTATAAATAGGAGCCCCTGAGACTCTGTGTGTTGTCAAAAGTGACGGCGCACAGAGGATCATAACCCTAGGTATAATATGTCACCTTTTTTATGAAGGTGGCGAGGCGTTCGGTGGCTAGCCGGACTGATGAATCTGCCAAGCTAAAGCGGCAACTTGACGTAGCAGATGCCGACATCGCTTTTGTAAATAAGCAACTAGACGAGGCATAAGGTATGTTCCAAAGACATCTGATAAGAGGAGTTTGATGCTCATGCCTTATAAGATATGTGCTTAATGTAGATGATGTTGCTGTTGTGGATAACCTTCGGGCGGAACTTGCCCGAGCCAAGGAGCAAGCAAGGAAAAGTGATGCGGCTGCCGTTAAGGCGGCTGAAGAGCTAAAAGCCGAACAGGCTGCTCACTGCCAGAGCAAGAAAGTAATAGCCGAGATGGCTATAAAATTGAAGGATGCTGCCGACCACTGTAAATTTCTTGAACAAGAAGATAGGGCAGCTCAGAAGGACCTTGAAAAGATCACTGTCGAGGCCAAGGATACTCGCTCTACAATGAGAGCTATGAAGGAGGAGCTACGTCAGGCCGGAGATATCACGGCTGGAAAGCCCTATATGCTGCAGATGAAGTTCGGGGATCCTAAGTATGCTCCGTTAGACCGGCAGTGGAGTGCGGAAAACACTTATCTGGATTTGGCAGCGAGTGCGGCAGACGCGACCGAACACTTCCGGGGTCGAGGTGACCATGAATTGGAAGAACTTTTTTGGTCGCAGTTCCACAATCCAGAACGCCCACTTTCGGTATCCGACCGTTTGGCCGCCTGGGCGGAGCTGAACAGGTTATACGGACTCACCATGAGGTATGTTGCGAGTCGTTTGTGGCCGGAAGAGCCAGAGCCGAAGAGTTATTTTAGCTTGGTGCAGCAGTTCCTTGGTTCGGTGCCGCATGTTGATGCAATGAAGAGGTCGGCGTGCATAGAGGGTGCACCGATGGCTCTTGCCTGTGTCAAAACATACTGGGCAGATATGAAGGCCAGTGTTGTTGCGTCCCAGGATTCGGACGAAAGCCGAGTACCTGCCAAGCACTACTTTGAGGAAGTTCTTCAGGGCGCTCGTTTAATAGAGGCGCAGTGCTCGAAGGATGTTGTGTTCAAATAGCATGTGCTATTGTAAAACGAATATTTTGATAGAATATAAAAGCTTTTTATACTTGTGCTTACAAGAATTATAATGCCTCCTGTGCGGCCGTTAATGTGTATGTGTATATAACCTGAAAGATGGCAGTCGTTGGCTTCAGCCCCCACGCATATAATGCGGGGGTGTTCGCAAAAAGGTGCCTTTTCACACTTAATCCAACGTCTTGGTCCTATAAAGGAGGTGATAGCGTAGCGAACTAGGCAACCGGACTATAATGCTTTATCACTTTCACTTAGCCATAGGAGTTTGACAGTGGGGCTACTGAATAGCCCCTAGGGGCACCGCGCTCGCCCGAATTCGGGGCGCGTGTGTGCCTGACCGGGAAGCGGCCCTTCGTTAATGCGGAGGAATCCTAAAGATTCCGAAAGTCATCGAGTGGTTGACCAGTCTCTCGCTATATCATGACAGTTAGTTTTCGGCTTTCTCTACTGAGGTGCTCGCCTGGCCGAACCGGGGCACAATCGCAGTAGTTCTCCTGGTGCCGCCTTAGCCGATAGAGCGGAACGTAAGGCAGCAAAACACAGGAGCCGGGCAAACCAAACATTTGACCAAAGACATGATTCGGAGCTGATGCATATAAGGCCAAACTCGCGACACCGAACACTCCCTAAGGTATTCGGTCTTTATGAAAATGGGCCGAACAAAAGCCCTTGGTAAGAAGCCCCTGGTGCCCAGGAACGCGCAAAATTCTAGCGTGGCCACATGCCAAGACGCCAGCCTCCTCCTCGGTTATAGCGAAAACCGGGGGATGTTATCAACAAGAGACAGTAAAAAAGGTTTATGCAGGGTCTTAATCTGAAAAGAATCCTTAAAACGGGTCCCTACTGCACGTCTGCGCCTGTATCTCCGTTGTGCCATATCCTGGACGAGTGTAGCACGGTGTTCGTCTGCGAAAGAGAGGAACTTAGTGAAAAATAATCGTGCGAGAAATCTATATTAAAATAAACAAAATATAATACAGAGGCATGAGTGGAATTGAGCCGTATTGTCTCCTGGTGTAAACGCGCGGAGCCCCTTGTACAGGGTTATGCGGCTATTAAGCCTTTGTACGTTTACGCCGGACTCGTCGAGCCGTGTCCGGGGTAGTAAAGTTGGTTTAGTGTGCGGCTGTCAAGGCAGCCGCGCCATTATCCGCACTTCGGGGATCACTTGATATTTCCCTTTAATGATATGATGCCTCATGGACCGGGAATTTTGAGTGTGAGGGATGCATAATGCGGTATTGCGTTAAAGCGGGCGAAAGCTTCGCGTCCCAGTAGCGCTTGATAGCGACTTATGAATGGGGCGATGTGGAAGGTTAGCTTTTCGCTTCAGAAGTTGTCGGGTGAGCCAAACATAACTTCTAACGAAAGGGAACCCATACTCTGGGTATCTGGGCCCGGCGTGACTCCTTGAAAGGAAGTGTTGCCATGGCGAATTATTGTTGGGTTTACCACCAGTTTGCGGATTGTGTCCTGATATAACAGGTTTAGGTCACTGCCGCCGTCCGTTAGGACTTGTGTAAATTGGAGTCCGTCAATAATCGGGTCCAAGACCAAGGCAGTCCAGCCTGCGTTTCGGATACCTCTGGAGTAATCCTGATGATCGAAGGTGATTGGCTGTGAAAACCAGTGGCGGGGCTCCTCTGGGGCAGGCCGTATGGCGCGTATCTTCGCAGGCGCCATTCTGTTTTTCCCTTTTGTCACCTGAAGTGAATTTACTGTTTTGACTTCTTGTGGGAACTTCTTTTGTTCTTCGGTGTTCTGCTTGTGGGGTGCGTCGTCATCCTCGCTTGGTGTGTCGAGCCCCTTGTGTTTGGTGTTGAGTTTGCCGGACTGCTTGAAGACCCAACAATCTCTGTGGGTGTGGTTTCCAGGTCTCCCGGGAGTACTGTGGATTTGACATATTTTGTCCAAGATTTTGTTGAGGTTAGATAGCTCGTCCCTGTCATCTTTGGGGGGGCGACTTTTTTTGATTTTGCCGAGAGCTTTTGAATCCGGCGTTGACTGCTGTGCTCATCGGGCTGTTATCCTTGATCCGGCGCTGTTCTTTGTTACGGCGCGATTTCCCGTTTCCATCTCTAAGTTCGGATGTACTTGGGTCGCTGGTGCTGCTTCTTGCCAACCAGCTATCCTCTCCTGCGCAAAAGCGGGTCATGAGGCTTGTTAATGCGGCCATTGTTCTTGGCTTTTCTTGGCCGAGGTGTCTGGCGAGCCATTCGTCTCGGACGCTATGTTTGAAAGTTGCTAGGGCTTCGGCGTCCGGACAGTCGACTATCTGATTCTTTTTAGTAAGAAATCTGTTCCAGAGTTTCCTGGCTGACTCTCCGGGTTGTTGAGTTATATGAATCAGATCATCTGCATCCAGAGGTCGGACATAGGTCCCTTGAAAATTTGCCCGGAAAGCATCCTCGAGCTCTTCCCAACTTCTTATGGTGTTTTCGGGATGGCTTTTAAGCCAATGCCGGGCTGGCCCTTTGAGCTTAAGGGGTAAATATTTTATGGCGTGAAGGTCATCTCCTCTGGCCATGTGTATGTGGAGGATATAATCCTCGATCCAGACTCCAGGGTCTGTTGTTCCGTCGTATGCTTCTATGTTTACGGGCTTGAATCCCGCTGGAAATTCATGATCCAGTACCTCATCGGTGAAACATAGGGGATGTGCGGCGCCCCTGTATGTAGGTGTGCCACGATGTTCGGATATTTTCTGCGTTGCATTGCTCACTGGAGCTTGCTTTCTTGGCCCGTAGATGGATCTGGTTGGACCGGTTTTTTGATGTGAATCCTTGGGCGGGTCGCGTGCCGTATTGAGTGCAGCGCCCTTTGTCGCTTGAGGTCGATCATGGGGTCATCTATCCGACCTGGTGGCTTCCTTGTTTTTTGACTGTGGGGGCTCTAAGGCCTCTTCATCAAATTCCGGTAGTAATTTCCGCTTCGGATAGCTCTTTGTGTGATGACTGTTGCCGTACTTGTGTGCGGTATTGAGTACTTTGCCCCATCTGATTCTGAGTGCATCTTCCGCTGTTTTGAGCTTCCTCTTATGCTTTTTTAGGCTACGCGCAGTGGCGACGAGCCTTTGGTGGAGGTTCTGGTGCTCCAGCGACTTGTCCGGCGTGAGGTCGTCCGGACTATTATCTTTGCCTGGGACGGATTGTTCGGTTTGTCCGCCCTGTTTTGACGGTTGCTCGATGGCATGTTCGTCTTCCGTTGATTCGCCCTGCTCTATGGCTGGGTCTCTGTCGAGGTGGGGCTTGGCGCGGCGCTTACGCCACCGCTTTGATTGTTTTTCGAGGGAACGATCCCTGGTTGCGCCCTTTTGATCCTCGTCGTTGCTTCTTTTAGGTGTGTCCACCATGTATACATTGTGTGATGAGGTGATTGTCCGGTGCTCTATAGGCGCTGGTTCTCGATTATCTCCTTCATCGGCGTCCATACCGTCGATGTCTTCGGAGTCGTAGTCGAGCATGTCGGTTAGATCGTCGACAATGGCTATGAAGTGGGTGGTGGGCGGGGTTCGAATTTCTTTGTCGTCCGCATCCCAACCTCGCTGACCATAGTCCGGCCAGGGCTCTCCTGACAAAGAGAGAGACTTTAGTGAATTCAGGATGTCGCCAAAGGGCGAGTGCTGAAAGACGTCCGCGACGGTGAACTCCATGATCGGAGCCCGATCGGGTTCGATCGGAAGGGGTGCGGGAGATTCGGAGTCTGGAAAGGAGTCCGGCACCTTGGAGTCACAAGCCTCACAAAGGACTAGGCCGGTATCCGGCTCGATCGCCCTAGAAATTGCGGCTCTTGGGGCGGCGTCCAACCGTCCGTCCCCGGCTGGCATGGTCGGCTCCGAGCTAAGGGTCAGAGCGGACACCTGAGCGGCGCTCTGGGCGCTGTCCGGCAGTAGAGCTAGATCATGCCCATCGTGACAGTGCGGCACGCTCGGCCGTGGCTCGAATCCGTCGAAGATCAAGTCCCCGCGGATGTCGGCCGTGTAGTTTAAGCTTCCAAATCTGACCTGATGGCCAGGGGCGTAGCTTTTGATCTGCTCCAGATGGCCAAGCGAGTTGGCTCGCAGTGCGAAGCCGCCGAATACGAAGATCTGTCCGGGGAGAAAAGTCTCACCCTGGACCGCGTCGTGGTTGATGATCGAAGAAGCCATCGGGCCTAAAGGTGACGACACAGAGGAACTCTCAATGAAAGCACCAATGTCGGTGTCAAAACCGGCGGATCTCGGGTTGGGGGTCCCGAACTGTGCGTCTAGGTGGATGGTAACAGGAGACAAGGGACACGATGTTTTTACCCAGGTTCAGGCCCTCTCGATGGAGGTAAAACCCTACCCCTACTTGATTAATATTGATGATATGGGTAGTACAAGAGTTGATCTACCACGAGATCAGAGAGCCTAAACCCTAGAAGCTAGCCTATGGTATGATTGTTGTTCGTCCTACGAACTAAAACTCTCCGATTTATATAGACACCGGAGAGGGCTAGGGTTACACAGAGTCGGTTACAATGGGAGGAGATCTTCATATCGAATCGCCAAGCTTGCCTTCCACGCCAAGGAAAGTCCTATTCGGACATGGGACGAAGTCTTCAATCTTGTATCTTCATAGTCCGGGAGTCCGGCCAAAGGTCATAGTACGGCCATCCGGACACCCCCTAATCCAGGACTCCCTCAGCGGCTATTGCCTCCGCCGGGTCGGCCTGTTTCCCTCTTCGTAGCCCGATCGCATCTCCCGCGTGCTCCCAGCCCCACCTGCGCACCTCCCCATTTCGGTCGTTCATTGCGTTGTTCTGTTCGCCGGCCCTCCGCTTCTCGCCCATTCTCGCGTCGCGGCACTCCTGGCCCGCTCCCTCCCGGCACGGCGTCGGCCGCGGTGTGGGTGGCGGCATCGGGGGAAACCCTCGCGCCCAACCCCCAGCCTTGCTGACTGGGCCTCGTCATCCTGCTTCGCGAGGTCAGCCCACCGAAGCACCAGAGCAGGCGCGCAGGGCGGGGAGGGGGAGGAGGAGACGGTGGCCGGCGTGGCCGGGCCCGGAGCAGCCGCGGTGCAGGGAATCTAGCGGGGAGGCCGCGGGCGACGAGTCGCCTTGACTATGTAGGAAAGCATATTCTCCAATGAATTTAATTTTACAAAATTAACAAAATCTCGTAACTCTTATGTCATTTGATTCTGCTCGGAGATTCATGTTGATTTTCCTAAGTAAAAAAAGCAAAGTTTATTGATGGTTAAAACGGTATATCAAATCAAACTAATCACAACAAAGACGAACACCAAAAATCCATGTTAGAACTTAAAGTCACATTATGGTTTTTGAAGTCGTCGTCTCTAGTAAAGTCACATTATGGTTTTCGAAGTCATCGTCTCTAGTTTTACCTTTTACGTCTCGACTTCCCACCATGACTCGCGTGAAAATCCGGAAAATACCGAACATGCACAATCTACAGTAACCTCAAAGTTATTGAATAAACACTTGAGCTAGCCATATTAATAGGTGAGAACCTGATATCATTAAAGAAACCTCTACCTGGGATAGACCCCTTTGCACGACATTCGCGAAACAACTGATTCATCACAATGTTGAAGTTGAGAACCTGATATTTTTTGAAGGAGATTATGTTGAAGTTGGGCTTTCGTCGAGAGTGGGTTAATTTGGTTATGCAATGCGTCACAACTGTAGAATACAAAGTAAGGATTAATGCAGAGGAAAGTGAGAGTTTTCAGCCTACTAGAGGGCTGAGGCAGGGGGCCCGCTATCACCATACCTCTTTCTGCTATGCACAGAAGGGTTGACTGCTTTGCTCTTGCATGCTGAGGAGAATAGGAAAATATCAGGAGTTAAAGTTTGTAGAGACACCCCGTCAGTTACAAATCTTCTCTTTGCGGATGATTCATTGATCTTAATGAAAGCCAACCAACAGAATGCGGCGGCCCTAAAATCAGCACTAGATTTATATTGTGCGACATCTGGACAATTGGTTAGCGTGGAAAAGTCCAGTATTTTCTTTAGCCCTAATGCAAAGGTTGATATTAGAGAACAAATGTGTACAATGCTGAATATAATGACGGAGGCCTTGAATGCCAAATACTTGGGCTTGCCAGCAAATGTGGGTGTTGATAACACATATTGCTTTAAATTTCTGATTAAACGTATTGTTAAGAAAATTAGTGGTTGGAAGGAAAAGTTACCATCTGTCGGAGGGAAGGAGATCCTACTCAAGGCTGTGATCCAAGCCATACATACCTATGCAATGTCGGTCTTTAAAATTCCTACAAATTTTTGTAATGGAATCATCGACGCGATTGCGCATTTCTGATGGGGAGACGAGGAGAACCAGAGGAGGACACACTGGATGGCCTGATGGAAAATGTGTGTACCAAAAGTCCAATGAGGAATGGGTTTCTCTGATATCCACTGTTTCAACTTGGCTCTGCTTGCCAAACAGGCATGGCGTCTCCTTGATAATCCTGAATCCTTGTGTGCCACCATTCTAAGGGCCAAGTACTATCCTGATGGCGACTTGCTGAATTCCAAGCCAAAGCATGGTGCTTCCTTCATCTGGCAAAGCATCATGGAAGGCATAACTACTCTGAAACGTGGCTATATTTGGCAAGTGGGGAATGGATATAATATAAATATCTGGGAAGATGCCTGGATCCCAAATTGTGCCACTTGGAAGATTGTGACTCCTAAGGGGGGACAATTGTTATTAAAAGTGGTGGATTTGATTGACTCCATTTCCAATAATTGGGATGAGGACCTGATTAGGCAAAATATGTGGCCCATTGACGCACAACAGATTCTTTCAATCCCAATTTCACAACATAATATGACAGATTTCATTGCTTGGAGTTATACAAAAAATGGTATGTTCTCGGTACGGCCTACTTACTCTGTGGAGTGGAACTATCAGTATGGGAGTCAACTAAAACACTCTAATGGGACGGGGCGAACCACATCTAACCATATATGGTGTCAGATATGGAAGTTATCATGTCCGGCAAAAGTCAAAATTTTTATATGGCGTACGTTGCATGGCACTCTCCCAGGTTGGGTAACACTCGCTAATAGACACATGAAGGTTTCGCCCTTGTGCCCTACTTGCTCTCAGGATGTAGAAGACACGAAACACATGCTTTTTCTATGTACTAAAGCAAAGGAGGTCTGGAAGAGATTAGGGATGGAGGACATTATTGACAGAGCTTGTGAGGTTGATCGTGCTGGAGAGGCGATATTGGAATACCTTTTACTTCTTCCAGAGCAAGATCTGCGTATTATGGGGTACCAAAATATACGAGAAATGATAGCTATTTCAGCTTGGTATCTATGGTGGGAGAGACGGAAATTAGTGCACAAGGAAGTAACTCAGAATACAACTCAGATATCAATGGGGATCACAACCCTTACATACAATTTTGTGAATGCATCATCTTCAAAGGCGTCCATAAAAAGGGGGGTTGGCTTTGTCCTCCTAGGGATTTCATGAAACTCAATGTTGACGCCTCTTTTGATCATGACATGCTGAAGGGTATGATGGGGGCAGTCTTGCGAGACGACAAATGTAGGTTTATTGCAGGAGGAAACGGAAAGATCGACCATTGCACGGATGTTCTCATGGCAGAAGCATTAGCTCTTAAATTTGGACTAACAGTAGCACAAAGGGCGGGGTGCAACCGATTAATCATCAACTCAGATAATCTGGATGTGATTGAGAGCATGCAGGACGGAGGACAATCAACGAGTGCGGCGGCGGCAATTTTTGATGACTGCTTGCACTACACATGTGATTTTATCATGACTAGATCTGAACACTGTAATAGAGAGGCAAATAAAGCATCACATGAACTTGCTAGATTAGCTAGATTTTCTTCAACTTCGGATTGATTTGAGGACCTCTAAATGAAATTGTAATGATCCTCACAAACGATGTACTGATTATTTCTAGTGAATAAAGTTTCGTTTTAACTCAAAAAAACTGATTCACTGCAATATTATCAATGAAGAAGATCAAAATCAAATGAGAGAACCACTTGCCAAAACTCATTTGACACCATCATTGCCGCCAAGAAAGGCCTAAGCAGAGGATGAAAATCCAAATGATTTGAGATCGTCAATTAGTGGGACGAAACACCACGTGCTTTCTAGTGCTTGCAGTGTTGGGGGTAAAACTAATAGCCGTGTGACTTTATATGCATGACATCGCTTTCATCGTTGTGACACCGTAGTCAAAGACACACAAACCTAGCATTGGAAAAGCTGAAATTGCATTTCAACGTGCATCCCTGGGTTCTCTTGACCTCCTGTGGTGGCTTAGAGGCCATAAGACAAAAGGAAACTAACGAACACAAGCGAAAAAGAACGAAGAATAGCTTTTTTTTTTTGCGGAAACTGTCGATCTATTCATCTTCAATCATGGTAGTACAATGAACATCAGAAATAATAAAAATTACATCCAGATTCATAGACCACCTAGCAACGACTACAAGCACTGAAGCGAGCCGAAGGCACGCCGCCGTCATCGTCCCTCCCTCGCCGGAGCTGGGCACAGCTTGTTGTAGTAGAAAGTCAGGAAGTCGTCGTGCTAAGGTCCCACAGGACCAACGCTCCAGAATAACAACTGCCGCCGATGAAGAGAATTTTTGATCGGAAGGATCCAACCTGAAGACACATGAACAAAGACGAATAAAGGCCGGATCCGAGCGGATCCACCAAAGACAACCACCGACCAAATCCCGCGAGATCCGCCGGAAACACACCTCCACACGCCCTTCAATGATGCTAGACACACCATTGAAGAATAACTCTTTGACGGCTAGGTTCAGCACAAAAGATAATCCAACATCGTAGGAATGAGAAAATCTCCCACGTTCTAGTTTAGAACCTAGCATGATGCTTCGAGGTTTGGATGATGTACGGTAATTTATTTTGTTTTGTCTGTATATACAATGAGAAGCCGGCATGAACTATGCTGACCTGGTCTTTTGCAACCGGAGCTACTCCTTTTTTTCTTTGCGGCAACCGGAGCTACCCCTTAATTTTCTTCCAAACAATAAACTACATTAATTGGACTTCATTTGACCAAAGTCTTACTACAACAGATTAGCAGCTTGGAAACAAAATTAGGCACAATCCAAACGAAGTAAACAAATTAGGCACAACTCGTAGCAAAGATCCATTGGTATTTTTATTTTTGACGGGAAGATCTATTGGTGCTAACAAACCACAAGTGACCAAGTGGCAAATGCTAGACCATGCTTAGCTAAGCGAGGCCTCACTTAATTGTGTTTTTTTTTCTTCATTGTGCTCTTTCCGTGCATGACTTGTTTATCTTGCGTAAACGGTCTCGGCGTACCATATTATTTCTTTCTATTAATACAAAGATACGCAATCAACATTGCGTATATTCAAGAAAGATCGATGATAGATATCATTTGAGACACGGGACACAGTTGTGCGTCCAAATTAATGAGAATCCAGTCAGTATACACCTAGCCAAATTTCGGGAATACACGAAACACACCCCGAAGTTTCGCTCGAGTTAGCTTAGAGTTCCCGATTGCCAATCTCTGTGCGTTTAAGTCCACAGATTTTCCCAAAATCTTTATTCCGGCACTGCGAAATACACAACACATTTTGATTGATTCATGATTTTTTTTTTACTCTTGTTTTCCCAAACGAGGGAAACGAGCTGCAAAAGCCAGAAATAGTCTTGAAAAGAAAAAAGCTCCCATTTTTAGTCGCCGAATCCCCTAGCGATATATGGAGTCCACACCCTCAAAGTCTTCCTATTTCCACTCCCCACCCTCGCCACCACCTCAAAAAAGGAAAACACCAACCCGCTCGTGAGCG
The DNA here is from genome assembly GCF_018294505.1 of Triticum aestivum. Classification (NCBI taxonomy): domain Eukaryota; kingdom Viridiplantae; phylum Streptophyta; class Magnoliopsida; order Poales; family Poaceae; genus Triticum; species Triticum aestivum. Next base: position 164,575,661 of record NC_057804.1, on the reverse strand, counting down.
CCACCACCACCATTTGGAGGAGAAGGAACAGCGCCCCTCTCCTCTTCCACCGATTTCTTCCCCCCAATCCACCCGCGATCGCGCCTCCCCCTGTCGCCGCCTCCTCCCGGGCGTTCCAGCCGTGTTCGGGTCGCCGGGTTCGGTGCTGACCCGGGGCTTCTATGGCGTCGCCGGAGCGGGAGGCGGTGGCGGCGACAGCCATCGTGGAGGACGTGCTGAGGATGCACGGGGAAGGATTAGGGGCAGGAGGGGGTGTAGGTCAAGTGCTGGTGATGGGGAGGAACATTGACATGGCCTGGCGCAAGGCCGAGGTGGCCGGTGAGTTGTGGGCTCCTTCCCTTCTTCATTAGGGGCTTATAATTTTTTGATTTCGTGAAATCTTATGCTAGTTGATTGATGATGCTTGGACCGGGGTACATCTCAACCAAGGATTGAATTACTCTTTTAGTCCATACGTTTAGTGTTTTCTTTCTGGGCTGGAGCTTAGATTGTGCTCAAACAGTGCCAATGCCTATATATATGGGCATGGCAGTAAACCACACCTTTAGCCGACATCTAATGAAGAATTACAGTCTTTTGCATGTTCATCACAACGAATTCATCTTAATTTGTTACCGGCAAGTGGAGGAAAGAATTAGAAGAAAACCTTGTTCGATAATAAGATGATCGGATGACACCCCCAACGCAATGATGTTAGACCATGCTTCAGTAACTTTTTCCTGCACTCTCAGTGATGATAGCTGAAACTATCTATCCAGTTGAATTTCGCATTCATGATCTAGCTGTACCATCTATCCAATTGACGACAAAATGTAATCTCATTAAGTCAACAAAGTGTTTAATGTGTTGTGTACCAGTATTTCAGAATTCAAGCATCATCCTGTCAGTAACTATTAATCTGAACACCTAAATTCTACAGCTAACGCAGTGTCGTCGCTAGCATATCTGAATTGGTTAAAAAAATTGCTTGTTTCGGGTTGATAAATGCAGCAGTAAGAAGGAATGAAGCAGCCAGCTGGTTGAGAAGGACAGTAGGGGTAGTCTGCGCCAAGAACCTTGCCGAAGAACCATCTGAGGAGGAATTCCGGGTTGGCCTGAGGAATGGCATCATTCTTTGCAATGCAGTCAACAAGATTCAGCCTGGCACCGTGCCGAAGGTTGCATTCGTCCCTTTCAAATCTTTAAAATTTCAAGTTCCCTTTTGGTGATTTTGCATGCTGAGCGTGATGATTCTAGGTTGTGGAGGTCCACTCGGTTTCTACTATCCCTTCAGATGGTTCAGCTCTCTGTGCATACCAGTACTTCGAAAACGTGAGGAATTTCCTCACAGGCCTACAAGATTTAGGTCTCCCAACATTTGAGGTGTCCGACCTGGAAAAGGTGACACCATCATTTTCAGTTAAATCTAGACGTCTACGGCTAATCCCCTTGGGAGTACAGTTTTGCAGTGTTAACTCCTGCCTCATACTGCACTTTCAATGGAATGTTGCTTCAGCTTGTGCAAAAAACATGCATTGTGTTTCTTTCGCCACAGTGAACTTAATTAATTCATCTTAAACTCAACTATAGGGTGGACAAGGGGTCCGAGTTGTAGACTGTGTTCTTGCCCTCAAGTCATTTGCTGAAACTAAGCAACTCGGCAAACAATCTTTGTTTAAACATGGCGGCATTGTAAAGCCTTCAATGTCCGCAAAATGCTCTGTTCGTAAGAACGAACCTTTTATGAAGGCGATGACGAGGAGTCACTCAGCTGAGCTACTCCGGGATGGCGTATCACTGGAGCAAACTTTAGGTCTTGATTGTTTTCTAGAACCCGCTGAAACAGTAAGTACCTATTCATTCAAAGAAAGAATAGTTAGTAGTCTATATATTTGCGGCTCTTACTTCAAACTAGGTGATTTTCTTTACTCTGAAATTATATTTGTTATATTCGCGATTGTAGATAACTTCAGACTCCATCAGAATGCTTGTTCAAACAATTCTATCAGATAAGAAACCAGAAGAAGTTCCATTGGTGAGCCTACTGGATAATTTACTTTTTATGCAACGTGATTCACGAGGATCAATTTTTGTATAAGGGGCTCTGCTAATTTGCAGCTTGTAGAATCACTCTTGAGCAAGGTTATTCATGAATTTGAGCGTCGTATGGCAAACCAGAATGATTTGGTATGTTCACATATTTCAGTTTGTTCTGATGACCTTGTAGTTGTGGTTATGCTACCTCATGCGCTGCTGGACTAATAGAGAACTCTTAATAGGTGAAATACACTGTAGATCCTAATGACAGTAGCTCATTATCTAAAACAGAGTCATCAGACACACCACAGGAAATGGAGGCAACTTCCACCAGCGATCATGGGAAGGTATCTATGGCTACAGCTTATCATTATCTTGACATTTCTAACATACTGTTGAAATGAAATTTATTCCCTTTTCCATGGCTGAAATGGATAAATAACCAAGTATTTTTCATTGACTCGCTAATAATGTAAAGATGGACGAAGAAGATCACGAGTCTGTCACTAATCATGTGAAGACGGACGAAGAAGACAACAGTTCTGTCACTAACAACGAGAAGATGGACGACGAAGATCACAATTCTGTGGGTAGTACGGGAGATGTCAGTGCTGCTGTGCTGGTGAACGGTGATAGCGTGGCAAAAGATATACAGGCAAAGGCAGATATACATTTTGAGCTACAAAAGAAACAGATCCAGGTATTTTGTAAAGTTCAAGCTTCTTTTCTGATTTCTGTTACTTTGCATTTCCACCATCTTCCTCTGGGTGTTGATGTTTTCTGTAGGATATGAAAAGTAACCTTTGTACTGTTAAGTCTGGGATAGAGCAGTTCAAATTGCAATACTCTGAAGACCTTGCTAAGCTTGGTAAACCAAATCCTGAGTTTTGGGCGTTTATAATATTTTATACATTTTTCTTCGAAATCATTGAAGCCATCTTATGTTCTTTCTTGTTGAAATAGGAAATCATCTGCGCACTATTTCTCATGCGGCTTCTGGGTATCATAAAGTTCTTGAGGAAAACCGTAAGCTGTACAACCAAATACAGGATCTTAGAGGTACTATTGTTTGAGTCATACAAAATGAGGTCTTCATGATTGCAGACACATCCTTCATGGTGCAACGCTGCATACTGATACTTCATTTTGTCCTTTGTCACCAGGAAATATTAGAGTGTACTGTCGAGTGAGACCTTTCCTGCCTGGAAAGGTAAGTTCCTCAAGCAGTGTTGCTGGCATAGAAGATAGAACTATCACTCTCATGACTTCATCGAAACAAGGAAAAGATGCGCGGAAATCTTTTACTTTCAATAGGGTCTTTGGGCCCTTAGCCACACAAGGTTGTACCTGCAAGTTGTTCTACCGTGTTATTTCTTTTATATAGTAGTAGTATCTTTGGCAATCAAATGACATGCATACTTTCATTACTTCAGCGGAGATCTTCGTTGACATGCAGCCTTTAGTCCGTTCTGTTCTTGATGGTTACAACATATGTATATTTGCGTATGGCCAAACTGGGTCAGGGAAGACCTTTACAATGGTACACAATTTTCCCATCTTTGTGGTAATTTTAGTTTCATTGCAAAATCAAAACAATATTTTTGTGATGTTGCAGAGCGGTCCTAAAATACTGACAGAAGAAGGGCTTGGTGTCAATTATAGGGCTTTAAATGATCTGTTCGATATTCAAGCACAGAGGAGGGACACATTTTGTTATGAAATTTCTGTGCAGATGATGGAGATCTACAATGAACAAGTGAGAGATCTTCTTCACAGTGGTCCAAACAAGAAATATCCTTTGCTGCTGAATTAGATACTGATAATGTCAGACTGTCAGTAGTCATCGTTATCCTAATACAAAAAAGAATCTCCTTTTTTTGACGATATACTTGATCTCCTTAACATCAATCAACATTAGAGATTCGAAATAGCTCTCAGAATGGCATTGCAGTTCCAGATGCAAACAGAGTTCCGGTCGCGTCGACCTCCGATGTGGTTGATTTGATGAATCTTGGTCAAAAGAACCGTGCAGTTTGCTCAACGGCTATGAATGACAGAAGTAGTCGCTCCCATAGGTAATGCTTGATTTTTCAATGTTGCCTTTCATGCCAACGTGGTGTTTTAGCTGATGGTAGAGAAATGCACTTTACAGTTGTGTAACAGTCCATGTTCAAGGGCAAGATTTAACATCAGGCACGGTGCTAAGAGGCTGCATGCATCTTGTGGATTTAGCTGGTAGCGAAAGAGTCGATAAATCCGAGGTTGTGGGAGACAGGCTGAAGGAGGCACAACACATAAACAAGTCACTGGCAGCACTAGGGGATGTCATCGCGTCCCTCGCCCAGAAAAGTGCGCATGTTCCTTACCGGAATAGCAAACTTACTCAGTTACTGCAGGACTCTCTTGGTATCTCTAAAACTCGACATCCTTAATTTGCACCTTCTCGGAGCCGAATATATACATATATAATACTAGTAATATGTGTGCTATTCTCAGGAGGACAAGCAAAAACATTGATGTTTGTTCACATAGCCCCCGAACCGGATGCCATTGGTGAATCAATAAGCACTTTGAAGTTTGCTGAGAGAGTTGCCACTGTTGAGCTTGGAGCAGCCAAGACAAACAAGGAAGGAGGAGAAGTCAAAGAGCTCAAAGAACAGGTTAATTTAGTTACCAGCCTCCTCTTTGTTACTGTCATAAGGACTAGCTTTAGGTGGCTCTAAAGCAACTTCTGCTCATGTTTCTCTTACTGCAGATTGCTTGCCTCAGGGCAGCTTTGGCTAGCAAAGATGGAGAAAATGAAAGCATACGAAGTACACATTCGAGCCCAGATATATTAAGAGACATTAGGATCAGTCATGCATCCCCAGAATCCGGGCACCCAGGGGAAGAAGCTGGATGTCTAGAGGTATTCATTTTCCAAGCTGAAATTCATAGCACAACTTTTTCTTGATCAATTTTTTTAATGCAAAGCTGCAAAAATAGTTCTACTAGCCACAGATCCCATTGGACTCATATACTCGGATGATTTTTCTTTGCCTGAAAGTTTGGTGTGTTTACTAGTCTATCTAGTGAACATACATATATACTCCCTCCGTCCCATAATATAAGAACGTTTTTGCCACTAGTGTAGTGGCAAAAACGTTCTTATATTATGGGACGGAGGGAGTATCTTGTAGCATGTATTATATGAGGGTAAAGGCATTCTGTTTTACAAAAATGAAGTTATAGAGATACTTGACTGCATTTGCCGAACAACTTTAAATACAACGTGAGCATCAACAGAGCTAGCACACAGTATAATCAATCTAATTTTCTACATTGTAATATGAAAGGTCCGAAGCAATGGTACTCCCACAAGGCAGACCAAGCCAAACTTCGAATTGTCAGACATGCTTGTCGAGAGCGATCCATCTTTGTGGCTTGATGGTTGTAATGGCGACAATACCCGGTTGAGGAGCATTAATTCATTACCAGAATTGGGACCTGATGCTACACATGATCTAGCATTGTATCAACGAAGCAGTCTTGACCAACAATGGAGTCGGGCCGGGTCTATCGCGACAGAGGATTCAGATGAAGGCGAATTTGAAACTACTTGCTCATCAGAACAAGATTCAGTGCGGCCAGCCAGCGCCCCAGAAGCTTCTGTTACTGCCAATGGGGGCGCCTCAGTTGCAAAGAAGGCCCAACCCAAAAGTGTAAAAAGTACAGACATCAGGTAAGTTCAATTACTAACTATTGAATTTCTCTAGCAAAGTTTGTGCACTGCTGTTGTGAGTTACACTGGTTTTGAATCTCTTTCAGAGGGACAAATCCTGCGAAAAGGACATCTCCGTTACCGAAAAAGGCTAATGGAACGGCTCATATCCCAATCAAGAATGGTAAACAATCAACTTTGGGTGGGGTGGATGGAAAGAAAACTCCAAATGGTAAAGTGAACACCAAGAAGTAAGCAATACATATAGGAGGAGCTGGATTTTGTTGCGACCACCTTTACCATGGCCAGAGATAGCTAGACAAATATGCCGGCCCTACTGAAGGATAATCGGGCAGCTAGATATGCTGGCCTCTGGAAAGGGTTACTGGATTTTGAGTGATGCGTACATTGATTAATCATTTATCCATCCATCCATTCATTCATTCCATTAGTGCAAATAGAGAAGATGCCCAGAGAAACAATGAGGTCGAGAGAAATGATCAACAAGGAGGACTTGTTTTGGATATGTATACCTATGGAGGCTGGGTAATTTTCTATGTACATTGTAGTCATGTCATGAGCTATAGCAACACCTTTGTGATCAGTTACTTGTAATCATGAGCGATGTTCCCAGTTGTTTGAGTTGCACATCAGTTGGGTATTTCAACCTTTTCCCCGGTGTGTTTGCTAATTTTATCTGCACTTTATTTAAAAATTGACCAACAGGGGACTACCCCTGAGGCATTTGGAATTAACATAAGAAGAAGCAACCCAGGCACACACCCTTGGGCCCCGCTTGGAATCGGTGTATCTTTTTATGTTCCCTTATTTATTTTACAGGTGTATACCACCGGCCACACTTGATTTCCACCTGGAAAAAGAACGACGAATGGAGGCTTGTATGTTTTACAGGGGTATAGCGTTGCGAAACGACAATCCAATCACGGCATTGGTGAGAAAGATGTATGTTGGCGAGAATCTAATTCAAGATAATTGCTCAAGACAAAAACAAGGCATACAATGAAGAGTACCCACGCTGATGTGCAAAATTTGCATGATTGCATCCCATGCATACAAAGCATCTCCACCGGCTCCCTTTCTCCAATAAAATCCCGGTATTGGAGGAGTTAGGCCATAAAAACTGCTCCCACAGGTCCTCTTTCCCCAATAAATTGTTGGTGACATCTGCAAATGATGGCGGCGTCTCTAACATCGTTTTCTTCTCAAGACATCATTGTTGTAGGTCGCGTCACCACGCTTGGAATGTTCTGGGGGAAACTCTATATACGGGTCTCCCGAATCAGACAACAGCGACGCGTTGGGTGTTGTTCTCTCTTCTGGGAGCATCGTTTTGGAGTAGGAGCTGGCTGGAGTAGACAAAAGGAGGAGCGGTGTTACATCTATCGCAAGGCGGACAACGAATCTTGGCAGCGTGGCACAACAGAGTTCGGCGACATGCGCGTGTGGATGGACACTCGCAGGATGGTGGCACTGTCTGACTTGCAGTGACATCGACGGCAGAATGGCCTGATAAGGTGAATGTGTTGATCGTTTTTTAAGGTGGGACGACGGAAGATGGTGGTGGCTGATTCTAGAGCGTGTGCATGCGATGCACGCAGAGGGTCTAGCTAGACCGGTGGTGCTCCCGGCTTGCCGGCGAGCGGCTTGGTGAGGCCATCGGAATAGATGGTTTGTGTTGATGCGAGGTCAGGGCATATCATCAAGTTTATAGGAGTAGCAACAATAGTTGTCAGAAAAATGGCTTTGGGTTGATCGATGTATTTGTTTTCTTCGGTTCCGTTGAATAATACTCCATACAATATAATGGACATCAGAGATCGGGTACCCTTCTTTTTTGGAAGAAGTAAATTTATGGGTGATCATCAAGAAAATAAGAGTGGCAAAAGTGATACTCCCTCTGTAAAGAAATATAAGAGTGTTTAGATCACTTTTTTAGTGATCTAAATTTTCTTATTTATTTTACAGAGGGAGTATATTGTTAAAAGTTATATATAAGAGTGACAAAAGTAAAATAGAGTGATCTCGTCGGGCGGCCGACGCTACGATCAGGGTGGGGCGGGTTGGCAGGCCCTCGACTGAGCTCTGGGCTTGGCCGGACAATCTACCCAGCCGCCGCAGAGTGACTCGACGGATGGACCGAATTGTGACAGACGGCTCTTGGCGATGCGATGAATTCTCACCTGCCATGTGGTGCGCGATTGGAATTCATCCGTCGTTCAGGCGAAGAGTATTTTTTTTTTGAAGTGCCAGCCAAGGCTGGGATTTCATTGATTAAGCAGGAGTAGTGGAAAAGTGACAAATGTGGTGATCCAGGGATCAAGGAGATAAGAAAAAGAAAAAAAAAAGGAAAGGAGGTGCCAACTGCACCATAGCCTAGGCTACAATCTCGGATCCCCGAAGGGGCTCTGGAGGGATTTGACCCTGCTCCGTTGTCACAGGCTAAGCTCCCTCCTAATGTCGTCCAACACGTCTTGCACCCTTGCCTCCGTTCTCCTGAAGACGCAGTGGTTTCGTTGCTGCCAGATTTTCCACGGAGCAAGCATTATCAAGGTTTTTGTTCCTTTGATGATTGCTAGCTGTGATGCTGAGATCATGGTAGCCACCTTCTCAAGTGAGCTCTTGTCGCTGGTTTCGCTGGCGTGGCTTAGGCCCTGACAGTGTTTCCACGAGGAAAGTGCGGCCTAGATTGTCCTCGTGAAGGTGCAGTTCCAGAATAAGTGCGCAGAGCTCTCGAGGCTTCTAAGGCGTAGTTGGCAGAAGTAATCGTTTGACCAACCTCTCCGCTGAAGGCGATCATTGCATCACAACCTATTTTGATGGAGCAGCCAAGCAAAAATCTTGAGCTTCGCCGGAGCCCAAGTACCCCAGATCATGTCTTGATACAAACCCATCGTTGATCCCAGCTGCAATGCGTAAGCGGAGTGGGAGCTGTACTGTCCTGATCCATTGAAATTCCAGCGAATCTTATCTTGGTCTTCGTCTTGCAGGGATAGTTGCTAGCTCTGGACAAGGCGATGAAGGTTCAGAACCTCGCTGACCAGGGCGTTGGTGTTGCCATGTGCCAGGTCCAAGATCCAACGATTGTCAGCAATAGCTTGAGCCACTGTTTGGCCCTTACGTCTTGAGTCCTTGAAGAGCGTTGGGAAACTGATCTTGAGCGGCACCGCTCCTAGCCATGAGCTGTGCCAGAAGCTCGCCGTCCTGCCGTTGCCAATGGTCACTGTCATCGCGGCATTGAAGAGGGCGTGGTCCGAGGCTTCGCATGGGGGCTCCGTTCCTACCCAGGGCCGAGAGGGGCTTTTCCAGCTGAGCCATAACCATCGCAGCCGGAGCGCATGACTGAACTTCGACAGGTTCGGAACGCCGAGCCATGTGTGTTCGATTAGTGAGCAAACCCTTTCCCAGTTGACCTTGCAGCTGCCACCTGAGAGTTCTTGATCTTTTCCCCACAGAAAGCGTCGTCTACACTTATCAATTTTCTTCAGGAGCTTCTTTGGAACCCGAAGTGTAGTGAGGGCGGAAGTGGGCAGGGCGGAGAGGACGCAGCGAACAAGGACACGCCTGCATGCTATGGAGAGCATACACCCCTTCCAGCCTGCAAGCCGTGCACGGACACGGTCGAGGATGAATTGTAGGTGTACAAGGCGTAGCCGGCCTGTGGTAAGTGGAAGACCTAGGTACCTAATCGGAAAATGAGCGATCGGACCGCGAAAAGCTTGAAGAACTAAGCCCAGGTCGATGTTGTTGCACTGGATTGGCGTAGCCGTAGACTTGGTGAGGTTTATCCGTAGGCCCGAGGCGTCACCGAAACTTTGAAGGATGCGCATCAGGTGGTCGATTTCCCCCTTGTCGGGGTTGGCGAAGATTATTGCATCATCGGCGTATAGGCTAACCCCGAGCTTGATCTCTCTCCTTGTCACAGGCATGATCTCGAGCGCGTCCTCGGCGGCTTGAAGAAGACGATGGATGGAGTCGATTGCAATGATGAAGAGGAGGAGGGACAGAGGGTCGCCCTAGGGCAGTCCTTGGTGGTGCACAATCTTTGCGCCGGGTGATCCATTTAGCAGGAAGGCCGAGGAAGAGGTGGCGAGCAGCAGCGTGATCCAATCCCTCCAACGAGTGATAAACCCTAGCATCGTCAACATCTCAAGGAGGTACTCCCAGGATACATTGTAGAAACCCTGGAGATATCAAGTTTGAGGAGGACGGCCGGTGTATTTCTATGGTGCAGGCTCTTGGCGCAGTTTTGGACGTAGAAGAAGCTGTCGTGCAGGCATCTAGTCTTCAGGAATGCCGTCTGGGCTGGCGAGATGATGGATTGCACTACTGTTGTGAGGCGTATGGAGAGGACCTTGGAGATCAGCTTGGCTATAGAGTGGATCAGGCTGATCGGTCTGAAATCACTGATGCAGTCAACTCCTTCTTTCTTGGGGATCAGCGCGACGACCGCCGAGTTTAAGTCCCCAAAGTTCTGTCCAGCCAGGTGGTAGAACTGATGGAAAGCTTGCATGATATCATCTTTAATAACACTTCAACGTGATCTAAAGAACACGCCACGGAAACTGTCCGGCCCTGGCGATTTTTCAGCTGGCGAGGCCCTGATCGCAGCCCAGACCTCCTCTTCTATGAAAGGGTTGTCCAGTCCTCCTCTCTGGATCGTTGGCATGTGGAGCTGAGCCCAGTTGATGGTCGTGGGTCGGTGCTGAGGGGTGCCCAAAATACTGTTGAAATGGTCGTGGATTGCCTTTTCCTTCTCAGCATGTGCCGTCAAAACATCTTCTCCGACCTTTAGGGCATGTATGAAGTTTTTGTGCCTTCTAGAGCTGATCTTGGCCATGAAGAACTTCGTTGGGGTGTCGCCCACGCGCAGCCAGGTGAGGCGGGAGGCCTGCCTCTTCCTGCAAGGCTCGATCACATCAAGGCCAAGAAGCTTGGTCTTCAGTCCTTTCCTGAGCTCCGACTCAGCCATCGTGAGATGCCGTCGTTCTTGGGCCACATCGAGGCGATTACCTCACATGCAATGTGGAATTGGAGCTTTGTGTCCCTTATTAGATTTCTACTCCAAATCCGGAGATCCTTGGCTGTTCTGCTCATCTTGATGCAGAGACGGGAGAAAGCGCATGTTGAGGCCATCGGGCGTGTCCAGGCAGCAATGACCGTGTCGAGGAAGCGCGAGAACCACGACTAGAAGGATTCAAATTTCAAACCTCGCGGCCGTCGAGGTCCCGTTGCATCAGCGAGCATGAGCGGGAAGTGGTCGGAGCACGCGGTGGACGCCGCCATCAGGAGGACCTGCGGGAAGATGGTCTCCCAGTGCGAGTTGTATAAGAACTTATCAATGCTAACTAGGGCTGGATTTTCCCTCTCGCTACTCCAGGTAAACTTGCGATTATTGCACTTGATCTGCCGTAGCCCAGCTCCGTCTATCGCGGTTCTAAAACGGCCCATAAGTCGCCAATTGAGGTTGTGAGTGTTTTTGTCTGATGAGGACATCAATACCATTGTTACACCCACAGCCCCTGCTGCTATACATACTGGACCAATTACTAGAGCTCGCGCATGCCAACTAAATTACCAGCTACTTTCGTTTCTTGGTAATGATTCTAATGTTCATGAGAATATGATGCTGCCTAAATTGGATACATTTGTTTTGCTTACAAATGAAGGGCCTAGCTTGGAGAAGGATGAACATTGGAGCAAGAACAAGCATGGAGATGATGGCATGCGCAAGGGGAACAAGAACAGAGTTACAAGTGATGATTTCAAGTCTTTGAAGCCACCATAACGAGTGCATGAAGCCTTGGACGAAATATACAAGATGTCACTTCATAAATTTCGTCCAGAGGCTATTATAGGTGCTGCGTCACCTTTTTATTGGGCCAGGCCCATGTAATTTCGAAATACATAAGTATAGGCTATTTTTAGAGTCCTTATGTGTGGGGAAACAAGAGATAGGGTTGATTTTGGACCCCTCCACCAAGGGCCACGAAATTCCCCCTCTCTTCCTCCATATATACAGCCCTTAGGGCACCGTTTAGACTTTGGGTTTTGTTTAGATTAAAGTTCGCCATAGCTGCAACTTCGCGTACTTCGTTTGTGTTCAACGACCAGACAAAGGCGTCACAGAACCCTACCTTGACCAATAAAGCTTTCATCTTATATTCGCAATATCCAGATTGCAATCTTAGTTTCTTGCTTGTTCTTCGTTTGCTCGCAGGAAACAGACCCTCGTGGTCAGGTTGATCGTGCTCCGGCGTGGTCAATAACCTCTCGGAGTTGGTTTAGCGATTGCTAAGGCGCGACGTCCTCGCACGTTCATAGTCAGATCGTCAAAGTCGACTTCCACCAAAGCGATATCCATCATCTCATCGAAAGATGGGACACCTTTGCCTCTATCAAGTGGTATCAGATTTCCAGGTTGCTCGGTGAGATTTTACAGTTTTCCGTAGTTTAGATCGAGTCTGTTCTTCATACCTACAGTCCACGAAAAAGCCACAAAAAAATTAGGGTTAGTTCATCATATCCGAACCAATCTGAGCCTTTGCATAATCTTTTTAGGGTTCTGCTTTGTTGAATTTGCGGTTGCATCGTCGTGTCTAGTTGCTGGTCTTAGAGTCTAGTCTTTTAGAGTTTTGAGTTCTGGTCATAAGTTGTCACGCCGCCGCCGCACCATCATCATCGCCCCTACCATCTACCACCACCGCTTATCCGCCATCGCTTCGAATCCGTATCCATATACCACCACCGCTGCCATCTACCACCATATATCCACCACCAATCCGAGTTCTTGTCATATTAGGTTTGTTTTCGAGATCCATCTAGATTCCGATTCATGTTTCCTTGCCGGAGTAGGTTTCGAAAAAAAAGAGTCCGGAAACCACCCTCCGTTTAGGCCCAAAATTTTTCGAAAACGCATTTTTCGAAAAAATTTCTGGCTATCCTATTTTTAGGTGTTTCTGAGTGTTTTGAGATAGGTGCCATTATAGGAAGTTTTTTTGACCCGTTTCCAGTTTTTGGGTCCGGGTAGTCGAAAAAAAATTTGGTCGAAAAAATTTTGTGCCCATCCTGTCAGTTTGACCTAGGAAGAGTTTTGAGACACTCGCCATTATAGTGATTTTTCGCAAAAAAAGCAGCGCAAAAAAAACAGCGCAAAAAAAAGAGCGAAAAAAATAAATCCAGAGTGTGCTTTTCCCTTGTTTACGTGCCGCGCCATGATTTTGTTGGTGTTCTAGGCTCGCGTCTCTAGCACAGTCTAGCCTAGGACCAGCACAGTACCGTCGTTGAGCGTTTATTCAACTTTGCATCTCTGAATTGATTATTGCTGACCCTTTTTGCTACCATATTATAAGCCTTCCCAGCTCCACATACATCTACGTTGTGCGTTTGACTCTCCCTGGTAATCGCTCTATCCAAGCTTTGAGAGTTTTTGACTACAACGGTTGCCGATCACCGCCTGCTGCTGGGTAAGAACTGGTAAGAATTTGAGATTTGCTTGACGGATTTGTGACACCCACCACCACCTCTTGTTAGTAGTCTGTAGGATCATTTTCTTGTGTGTTTCTATTGCTGCTAACCATGCCAGGATCACAAGCCGACGAGACTGACTGGGAGAACATGACGAATAAGGATTTGCATGATAAATTTCAGCAAATGATGAGTGGACAGGTGCAAGATGTGCTAAACAGATTTGAAGAGGCCATGGAGAAGATAGATGGCATGAAGAAGACGTTCGAAACAAAGCTCGATAACAAGTTTAATGAATTGCTCGCGCGTCTTCCACCACCACCACCCGCTGCACCTAACGCACCTCTCTAACAACAACAACAACGACTACCTCCACGTCGCGAAATAGACCTCCGCCGAGTGAGCCGTGTTCCTCTTGCGTTTGGCCAAACTGTTGGTGATGCTGTTGATACTTCTGTGGCTCCTGCTGCTGATGCGGAGGAGGATGATTATGTGGGAGATTACGAGGATGAGGTTGCTCAAAATCAGAACTACGTGCAACCACCTGCACCACAACCACCAGGTCGTCCACATGCAAATAATCACAATGGTAGGGCTTTCCCTCAGGTACGAGAGCATGACCATCTTCCTAAACTGAAATTGAATATTCCACCTTTCGAGGGTAGATATGTTCCTGATATATATCTTACTTGGGAGTTAGAAACTGAACAACGATTTACATGTTTACAATATCCCGAGGAGAGACGGGTTGCCGCTGCTGTTTGTGCTTTCACTAGTTTTGCATGTGTATGGTGGTCTGAACATTGTAGATTATATCCTATTCCAACTACTTGGGCTGCTTTGAAAACTGCTATGCGTACTCGTTGGGTTCCACCATATTATCAACGTGAATTGCTTAAAAAATTACAGCGCTTAAGACAAGGAAAAAATTCTGTAGAAGAATATTATCAGGAATTACAAACTGGCATGATTAGATGTGGTATTGTTGAGGAGAATGAAGCTATGCTTGCACGTTTTCTGGGTGGATTAAATAGAGAGATTCAGACCATTCTAGACTATAAGGAGTATACTAATATCACTCGTTTATTCCATCTTGCTTGTAAAGCTGAACGTGAAGTGCAGGATCGACAAGCATTGGCGCGAACTAACTTTTCTGTAGGCCGACCTTCATCATGGACACCGCGTGCATCTTCTACTTCAACTGCACCAGCACCTCAATCAGGTGCCTCCTCCAGTCGTGATACAAGAAAACAGGCACAACCACCATTATCTGCCAAGAGCGCACCTGCTGGGCCTGCATAGAGTTCTTCTTCTTCCATGGCATCAACAGGGCACACAAGTGATATTATTTGTCGTTGTTGTAAGGGAGGAGGTCATTATGTGAGAGAATGCAAATCTCCGCGTGTGATGATTGCTACCGCGGATGGTGGATATGAGTCCGCTAGTGACTATGATGAGGAGACTTTGGCTCTTATTACACGTGAAGAACATGGTGGAGATGATTCTGATCATGAGACGCAATACATGGCTCCTGAAGACGCTGACAGGTATGAATGTTTAGTTGCTCAACGTGTTTTGAGTGTGCAGGTCACACAAGCTGAGCAAAATCAGAGGCACAATTTGTTCCATACCAAGGGAGTTGTGAAAGAACGTTCTGTGCGCGTCATCATAGATGGAGGGAGCTGCAACAACTTGGCTAGCATGGAGATGGTGGAGAAGCTTTCTCTCACCACAAGACCACATCCACATCCTTACTACATCCAATGGTTCAACAACAGCGGCAAGGTTAAGGTAACACGTACTGTTCGTGTGCATTTTAGTATCTCTACATATGCTGATTATGTTGATTGTGATGTGGTACCTATGCAAGCATGTTCCTTATTACTTGGTAGACCATGGCAATTTGATAAAAATTCTGTACACCATGGTAGAAACAATCAGTATACTCTTTGATGAGGACATCAATACAATTGTTACACCCACAGCCCCTGCTGCTATACATACTGGACGAATTACTAGAGCTCGTGCACGCCAACTAAATTACCAGGTACTTTCGTTTCTTGGTAATGATTCTAATGTTCATGAGAATATGATGCTGCCTAAATTGGATACATTTGTTTTGCTTACAAATGAAGGGCCTAGCTTGGAGAAGGATGAACATTGGAGCAAGAACAAGCATGGAGATGATGGCATGCGCAAGGGGAACAAGAACGGAGTTACAAGTGATGATTTCAGGACTTTGAAGCCACCATAATGGGTGCATGAAGCCTTGGACGAAATATACAAGATGCCACTTCATAAATTTCGTCCCGAGGCTATTTTAGGTGCTGCGTCACCTTATTATTGGGCCAGGCCCATGTAATTTCGAAATACATAAGTATAGACTATTTTTAGAGTCCGTATGTGTGGGGAAACAAGAGATAGGGTTGATTTCGGACCCCTCCACCAAGGGCCACGAAATTCCCCCCCTCTTCCTCCATATATACAGCCCTTAGGGCATCGTTTAGACTTTGGGTTTTGTTTAGATTAAAAGTTCGCCATAGCTGCAACTTCGCGTACTTCGTTTGTGTTCAACGACCAGACAAAGGCGTCACAGAACCCCACCTTGATCAATAAAGCTTTCATCTTATATTCGCAATATCCAGATTGCAATCTCAGTTTCTTGCTTGTTCTTCGTTTGCTCGCAGGTAACAGACCCTCGTGGTCAGGTTGATCGTGCTCCGGCGTGGTCAATAACCTCTCGGAGTTGGTTTAGCGATTGCTAAGGCGCGACGTCCTCGCACGTTCGTAGTCGGATCGTCAAAGTCGACTTCCACCAAAGCGATATCCATCATCTCATCGAAAGACGGGACACCTTTGCCTCTATCATGCTTGCACGTTTTCTGGGTGGATTAAATAGAGAGATTCAGACCATTCTAGACTATAAGGAGTATACTAATATCACTCGTTTATTCCATCTTGCTTGTAAAGCTGAACGTGAAGTGCAGGATCGACAAGCATTGGGGCGAACTAACTTTTCTGCAGGCCGACCTTCATCATGGACACCACGTGCATCTTCTACTTCAACTGCACCAGCACCTCCATCCGGTGCCACCTCCAGCCGTGATACAAGAAAACAGGCACAACCACCATTATCTGCGAAGAGCGCACCTGCGGGGCCTGCACAGCGTTCTTCTTCTTCCATGGCATCAACAGGGCACACAAGTGATATTATTTGTCGTCGTTGTAAGGGAGGAGGTCATTATGCGAGAGAATGCAAATCTCCGCGTGTGATGATTGCTACCGCGGATGGTGGATATGAGTCCGCTAGTGACTATGATGAGGAGACTTTGGCTCTTATTACACGTGAAGAACATGGTGGAGATGATGCTGATCATGAGACGCAATACATGGCTCCTGAAGACGCTGACAGGTATGAATGTTTAGTTGCTCAACGTGTTTTGAGTGTGCAGGTCACACAAGCTGAGCAAAATCAGAGGCACAATTTGTTCCATACCAAGGGAGTTGTGAAGGAACGTTCTGTGCGCGTCATCATAGACGGAGGGAGCTGCAACAACTTGGCTAGCATGAAGATGGTGGAGAAGCTTTCTCTCACCAAAAGACCACATCCACATCCTTACTACATCCAATGGTTCAACAACAGCGGCAAGGTTAAGGTAACACGTACTGTTCGTGTGCATTTTAGTATCTCTACATATGCTGATTATGTTGATTGTGATGTGGTACCTATGCAAGCATGTTCCTTATTACTTGGTAGACCATGGCAATTTGATAAAAAATCTGTACACCATGGTAGAAACAATCAGTATACTCTTGTTCATAAGGATAAAAATATTACTTTGCTTCCTATGACTCCTGATTCTATTTTGAAAGATGATATTAATAGAGCTAATAAAGCAAAACAGGAGAAGAATAAGAGTGAAAATCAAATTGTGGCAAAAGAATTTGAGCAACAAATGAAGCCTAATCATAAACCATCTAGTGTTGCTTCTGAAATTAAATTGAAAAGTGCATGTTTATTTGCCACCAAATCTGATATTGATGAGCTAGATTTCAGCAAATCTGTTTGCTATGCTTTTGTGTGCAAAGAGGCATTATTTTCATTCGAGGACGTGCCTTCCTCTTTGCCTCCTGCTATCACTAACATTTTGCAGGAGTTCGCTGACGTCTTTCCACAAGACGTGCCACCGGGATTATCACCTATTCGAGGGATTGAGCATCAGATTGACTTAATTCCCGGTGCTTCACTGCCAAACCGTGCGCCATACCGTACCAATCCAGTGGAGACGAAGGAGATTATGCGTCAAGTACAAGAGCTTCTCGACAAAGGTTATATACGCGAATCCCTTAGTCCTTGTGCTGTTCCTATTATTCTAGTGCCGAAAAAGGATGGTACATCGCGTGTGTGTGTTGATTGTAGAGGCATTAATAATATTACTATTCGTTATCGTCATCCTATTCCTAGGCTAGATGATATGCGTGATGAATTGAGTGGCTCTACAATATTCTCCAAAGTTGATTTGCGTAGTGGATACCATCAAATTCGTATGAAATTGGGGGATGAATGGAAAACAGCATTTAAAACTAAGTTTGGATTATATGAGTGGTTAGTCATGCCTTTTGGGTTAACTAATGCGCCTAGTACTTTCATGAGACTAATGAACAAAGTTTTACGTGCTTTCATTGGATGATTTGTGGTAGTCTATTTTGATGATATACTGATTTATAGCAGATCTTTGGAAGAACATTTGGAACATTTACGTGCTGTTTTTATTGCTCTACATGATGCACGTTTGTTTGGTAACCTTGGGAAGTGCACCTTTTGCACCGACCGAGTATCTTTTCTTGGCTATGTTGTTACTCCACAGGGAATTGAAGTTGATAAAGCCAAGATTGAAGCTATTGAGAGTTGGCCGCAGCCCAAAACGGTCACACAAGTGAGGAGTTTTCTTGGCCTCGCTGGATTCTATAGGCGTTTTGTGAGAGATTTCAGCACCATTGCTGCACCTCTCAATGAGCTTACAAAGAAATATGTGCCTTTTCTTTGGGGTACCGCACAGGAAGAAGCCTTCTCGTTATTGAAAGATAAGTTGACACATGCTCCTTTACTCCAACTTCCTGATTTTAATAAGACTTTTGAGCTTGAATGTGATGCTAGTGGAATTGGATTAGGAGGTGTGTTATTACAAGATGGCAAACCTGTTGCATACTTTTCTGAAAAATTGAGTGGGCCTAGTCTGAATTATTCTACTTATGATAAAGAATTATATGCTCTTGTTCGGACTTTAGAAACATGGCAACATTATTTATGGCCCAAAGAATTTGTTATACATTCTGATCATGAATCTTTGAAACATATTAAAAGTCAAGCTAAACTGAATCGTAGACATGCTAAATGGGTTGAATTCATTGAGACTTTCCCTTATGTCATTAAACACAAGAAGGGAAAAGAAAATGTTATTGCTGATGCATTGTCTCGTCGCTATACTATGCTTTCACAACTTGACTTCAAAATATTTGGTTTGGAGACCATCAAAGATCAATATGTGCATGATGCTGATTTTAAAGATGTAATGCAGAATTGTAAAGAAGGAAGAATGTGGAACAAGTTTGTCGTTAACGATGGATTTGTGTTTCGTGCTAACAAGCTATGCATTCCAGCTAGCTCCGTTTGTCTTTTGTTGTTGCAGGAGGCGCATGGAGGAGGATTAATGGGACACTTTGGCATGAAGAAGACGGAGGACGTACTTGCTACACATTTCTTTTGGCCAAAGATGAGACGGGATGTTGAGCATTTTATTGCTCGCTGCACTACATGTCAAAAAGCTAAGTCACGACTCAATCCTCATGGTTTATATATGCCTTTGCCTGTACCTAGTGTTCCTTGGGAGGATATATCTATGGACTTTGTTTTAGGTTTACCTCAAACAAAGAAGGGGAGGGATAACATATTTGTTGTCGTGGATAGATTCTCGAAAATGGCACACTTTATACCATGTCATAAAAGCGATGATGCTGTTAATGTTGCTGATTTGTTCTTTCGTGAAATTATTCGCTTGCATGGTGTGCCAAATACTATTGTTTCAGATCGTGATACTAAATTTCTTAGCCACTTTTGGAGATGTTTATGGGCTAAGTTGGGGACTAAACTGCTTTTTAGTACTACTTGTCACCCCCAAACTGATGGCCAAACTGAAGTAGTCAATAGAACATTGTCTACTATGCTTAGGGCTGTTTTGAAGAGTAATAAGAAAATGTGGGAGGAATGCTTGCCTCATATTGAATTTGCTTATAATCGTTCATTGCATTCTACTACTAAGATGTGCCCTTTTGAA
>NC_057804.1:164553931-164555709 GCF_018294505.1 Triticum aestivum | reverse complement strand
TTGTGTATGGTTTCCTACCTCGTGCACCTATTGATTTGTTGCCTCTTCCATCTTCGGAGAAGGTTAATTTTGATGCTAAACAACGTGCTGAATTGATTTTAAAAATGCATGAGTTAACTAAGGAAAACATTGAGCGTGTGAATGCCAAATATAAACTTGCTGGAGATAAGGGTAGAAAACATGTTGTGTTTGCACCTGGAGATCTTGTTTGGTTACATTTGCGTAAGGATAGATTTCCTGATTTGCGCAAATCAAAGCTCATGCCACGGGCTGATGGTCCCTTTAAGGTGTTAGAGAAAATAAATGATAATGCATATAAACTTGAGCTGCCTGCAGATTTTGGGGTTAGTCCCACTTTTAACATTGCAGATTTGAAGCCTTATTTGGGTGAGGAAGATGAGCTTCCGTCGAGGACGACTTCATTTCAAGAAGGGGAGGATGATGAGGACATCAATACCATTGTTACACCCACAGCCCCTGCTGCTATACATACTGGACCAATTACTAGAGCTCGCGCACGCCAACTAAATTACCAGGTACTTTCGTTTCTTGGTAATGATTCTAATGTTCATGAGAATATGATGCTACCTAAATTGGATACATTTGTTTTGCTTACAAATGAAGGGCCTAGCTTGGAGAAGGATGAACATTGGAGCAAGAACAAGCATGGAGATGATGGCATGCGCAAGGGGAACAAGAACAAAGTTACAAGTGATGATTTCAGGTATTTGAAGCCACCATAACGAGTGCATGAAGCCTTGGACGAAATATACAAGATGTCACTTCATAAATTTCGTCCAGAGGCTATTATAGGTGCTGCGTCACCTTTTTATTGGGCCAGGCCCATGTAATTTCGAAATACATAAGTATAGGCTATTTTTAGAGTCCGTATGTGTGGGGAAACAAGAGATGGGGTTGATTTCGGACCCCTCCACCAAGGGCCACGAAATTCCCCCTCTCTTCCTCCATATATACAGCCCTTAGGGCACCGTTTAGACTTTGGGTTTTGTTTAGATTAAAGTTCGCCATAGCTGCAACTTCGCGTACTTCGTTTGTGTTCAACGACCAGACAAAGGCGTCACAGAACCCCACCTTGATCAATAAAGCTTTCATCTTATATTCGCAATATCCAGATTGCAATCTTAGTTTCTTGCTTGTTCTTCGTTTGCTCGCAGGAAACAGACCCTTGTGGTCAGGTTGATCGTGCTCCGGCGTGGTCAATAACCTCTCGGAGTTGGTTTAGCGATTGCTAAGGCGCGACGTCCTCGCACATTCTTAGTCAGATCGTCAAAGTCGACTTCCACCAAAGCGATATCCATCATCTCATCGAAAGACGGGACACCTTTGCCTCTATCATTGTCCCTGGCCTCGTAGATTAGGTTGAAGTCGCTGTTGATTAGCCATGGCTCGGTGGCTGGAGGAGCAGTCCTAGCTAGCCCAGCAAGGAAATCATCCTTGTTCGCATCATCGGCCGGTCCGTAGACCGTGGTGAGCTAGAAGCTCGTGGGGTTGCAGGTTAGGGTAACCCTAGCGGTGATCGCAAACTGGCCGATGGCATGGGTGTCGACAGTTACTACGTCTTTGTTCCATAGGATGGTGACGCCTCCGCGCGTACCGATGTCTGGCATCACGGCACAACCTAGCAGTGTGCTACCGCTGATGTCTCTAACTAAATCAGGAGTCCAAGCATCTAACTTTGTCTCTTGGAGGCAGAGGATGGCGACATGGTGAGCCGCGACCACTTCCCGCACCGCCTCCCTCTTGGCTGGCGAGTTTAA
>NC_057804.1:164551114-164553664 GCF_018294505.1 Triticum aestivum | reverse complement strand
CATTCATGGGGACACAAGGGAGATCTCCGGTGACTGCACTTACTAGCAAAGGAAATGCACTGATACACCCATCGTCACTCCGGGGGACGCCGCCGACCACCAATAGGTCCCAAACTACGGCAGCGCGACTCGAGCCACAAGCTACAAGAGGAACTGCAAATGGAAACGGGACCTAACTCAAGCTAGCCGAGCGCTGGCCACCACCGGAAACTACTACTACTACTACTACTACTACTACTACTACTACTACTACTACGACTACTACTACTACTACTACTACATGGAGGGTCTGACTGCACTTGCATGATCACACTACGGCCTCCTCGGCGACGCCGTCAGGACCGTTGAGCCCCGCCACGATGCGGAGGGCGCTCTTGTCCATGTTGGTGAGCTTCGCCATGACGGCGATGTCGTCGTCGGAGAGTGGCTCGTCGAACTTGCGGATGAGCGCTTCTGCGCCTTCTTCGTCATCTGCTCCTTGGGGCCCAGGAGGCCGAGGCCTTGCACTAGCCTGAGCGTGCCGCGCTGCGCAACTGGTAACTTGCAGTTTTGGGCAGCCTGACACGCACTCTGCCTAGGAGGGGGGACCGAGGTCGCCCGCGTCTTTGGCGGGGCAGAGTTGCACTTGGCCGGCGCCGGCCCGAGCAGGGAGGCAGGCTTGTCGCTGAAAAGACATTGTGGAGTTTCTCTTGGTTCGTCGATCTCCAGGAGCTGAACTTGTTTGGTCACCGCGCCTAGCTGGATGGCGACCGTGGCCGCGCGTGTCGAAGTCTGGCAGCTGAAGTGCTCCAGGGCGTGGCGCGACCCGGAGAGAATGGGGCCGAAGACGCCCGACTCTGTTGCCGTGGTTTTGCCCTTCATGGTGGTGGCATGGTCCTGGAACTCCAGAGGCGCCACAACGGAGATGGCGATCTCCTCGTCCAGGAGCGCCTAGGCCGCATCGCGCAGGGATGGGGCGTCAAGCGCCTTCTCGACCGTGGCGAAGAACTCGGCGACCTCATCTTGCATGGAGCTAGAGCCGTTCGGAGCCGCAGCTGGAGTGCACAAGGACGCAACAGGTGTTGGGATGTGGACTTGGCTGGCAATATTTGGTCTTGAACTCTACTTTTTGCTTGGGTAGGCTTGCACAGACGAATGGCCGCCGTGCCGTCCGTGGCCCTTCGAGCTCCTTGAGTGGCGAGACAGCGGGGAATGGCTGCACTGACGCTCCTTGCTTGTGGCCTCACCAGCATCACCCTAGTTGCCATGGCCACGGCCACGACCCAGCAGCGTGTCCTTCCAGGAGCGGCGACTGCCACCTCCCCCACCCTGGCCGTCGTGGTCGCGGTGGGGTCTGCCTCCGGGGAGCCCGCGGCAGCCCGTGTCCACCACGGGGGCTCGTTGCTGATGGCGGTGTCGCTCCATGGGCTGGCCATCTTCTACGTGCATGACCCAGGTGCCGGGGTAGGTGCATGGCAGGTCGTCGTCGTGGTCGGAGCCGGAGGAGGGCAGGCCACTCTAGGCAGAGTGCAATGATCTTAGGGAGCGGGGGGACCTGTCTTTGACCCTGTCGACGTGGATGAGCAGGTCGTAACGCTCTGCGCCGGGCGGGAGGGCCACCCTATGGTCAGGCGGCGAGAAGCCCTCCATCTCCTCCATGCGGCCGACTCCTTGCTACAGCTTCCAGTAGGTGTGCCTCGTCGGGATGAACGCCATGTCCCATACCCACACCCAGCAGGCGAAAGTTTTGGTGTGGTCGCGCTCCAGGGTGCGGCTGTCCAGCCGGTCGATGCGCACGTTGTCGCCGAAGACTTCTTGGACGCCCTCCAGGGTCCAGTATTGCTGAGGCAGGTGCTCGATGATGCAACACACGTGGAGGTTGAAGGTGCCGTGGCCTGTGTGGTCTTTCACCCCCCAAGGCGCGATGGCGAAGTTGATGCCGTCGACGCGCAGTGAGCTGCGGCGAACCGCGTTGTCGTGATGGGCCGGCTGCGTGAAGATGACGAAGAAGTCCTCCGGTTGTGCGCCATCACCCGCAGATGGTGAGGTGGAACACAGAGCTGCGCCTCCAGGGCCCGCCCGACAGCCATGGGCGAGGTGGCGCAAACTGTTGGGGAACGTTGCAGAAAATTAAAAAATTTTCTACGGTTTCACCAAGATCCATCTATGAGTTCATCTAAGCAACGAGTCAAGGGAGTGAGTTTGCATCTACATACCACTTGTAGATAGCGTGCGGAAGCGTTCGAGGGGACGGTGATGATGGAGTCGTACTTGACGTGATTCAGATCACCGATGACCAAGTGCCGAACGGACATCACCTCCACGTTCAACACACGTACGGAACGGACAACGTCTCCTCCGTCTTGATCCAACAAGGAGGAAGGAGAGGTTGAGGAAGACAGCTCCAACGGCAGCACGACGGCGTGGTGTTGGTGGAGAAGCAGTACTCCGGCAGGGCTTCGCCAAGCTCGTGACGGAGGAGGAGAGGTGTTGGGGAGGGGAGGGGCTGCGCCTTGGTTGTGTATTGCAGCCCTCCCCTCACCCCTCTATTTATAGGGGAAGGGGCAAGGG
>NC_057804.1:164318191-164550857 GCF_018294505.1 Triticum aestivum | reverse complement strand
CCAAGCAAAGGGGGCGCCCCCTTCTAGGGTTCCCCCCCAACCCTAGCCGCATGGGCCCAAGGGGGGGGGGGGGCGCCCAGCCCTCCAGGGGCTGGTGCCCTACCCCACGCGGCCCATGTGGCCCACCAAGAGGGGTGGCCCCTCCCGGTGAACCCCCGGAACCCCTCCGGTGGCCCCGGTACAATACCGATATGCCCCCAAAACTTTCCGGCGTCCGCATGACAACTTCCCATATATAAATCTTTACCTCCGGACCATTCCGGAACTCCTCGTGACATCCGGGATCTCATCCGGGACAACAACATTCGGTAATCAGATACAAGTCTTCCTAATAACCCTAGCGTCACCGAACCTTAAGTGTGTAGACCCTATGGGTTCGGGAGACATGCAGACATGACCGAGACGGCTCTTCGGTCAATAACCAACAGCGGGATCTGGATACCCATGTTGGCTCCCACATGCTCCTCGATGATGTCATCGGATGAACCACGATGTCGAGGATTCAAGCAACCCCGTATACTATTCCCTTTGTCAATCGGTACGTTACAAGCCCGAGGCTCGATCGTCGGTATCCCAATACCTCGTTCAGTCTCGTTACCGGAAAGTCACTTTACTCATACCGTAATGCATGATCCCGTGACCAAACACTTGGTCACTTTGAGCTCATTGTGATGATGCATTACTGAGTGGGCCCAGAGATACCTCTCCGTCATACGGAGTGACAAATCCCAGTCTCGATCCGTGTGAACCCAACAGACACTTTCGGAGATACCTGTAGTGCACCTTTATAGTCACCCAGTTACGTTGTGACGTTTGGTACACCCAAAGCACTCCTACGGTATCCGGGAGTTACACGATCTCATGGTCTAAGGAAAAGATACTTGACATTGGAAAAGCTCTAGCAAAATGAACTACACGATCTTGTGCTATGCTTAGGATTGGGTCTTGTCCATCACGTCATTCTCCTAATGACGTGATCCCGTTGTCAATGACATCTAATGTCCATAGTCAGGAAACCATGACTATCTGTTGACCAACGAGCTAGTCAACTAGAGGCTTACTAGGGACGTATTGTGGTCTATGTATTCACACGTGTATTACGATTTCCGGATAATACAATTATAGCATGAATAAAAGACAATTATCACGAACAAGGAAATATAATAATAATGCTTTTATTATTGCCTCTAGGTCATATTTCCAACATTCTCCCACTTGCACTAGAGTCAATAATCTAGTTACATTGTGATGAATCGAACACCCATAGAGTTCGGGTGTTGATCATGTTTTTCTCGCGAGAGAGGTTTAGTCAACGGATCTACGACATTCAGATCCGTATGTACTTTGCAAATATCTATGTCTCCATCTTGAACATTTTCACGGATGGAGTTGAAACGACGCTTGATGTGCCTGGTCTTCTTGTGAAACCTGGGCTCCTTGGCAAGGGCAATAGCTCCAGTGTTGTCACAGAAGAGTTTGATCGGCCCCGACACATTGGGTATGACTCCTAGGTCGGTGATGAACTCCTTCACCCAAATTGCTTCATGCGCTGCCTCCGAGGCTGCCATGTACTCCGCTTCACATGTAGATCCCACCACAACGCTCTGCTTGCAGCTGCACCAACTTACTGCTCCACCATTCAACATATACACGTATCCGGTTTGTGACTTAGAGTCATCCAGATCTGTGTCGAAGCTAGCGTCGACGTAACCCTTTACGACTAGCTCTTCGTCACCTCAATAAACGAGAAACATGTCCTTCGTCCTTTTCAGGTACTTTAGGATATTCTTGACCGCTATCTAGTGTTCCTTGCCGGGATTACTTTGGTACCTTCCTACCAAACTTACGGCAAGGTTTACATCAGGTCTGGTACACAGCATGGCATACATAATAGATCCTATGGCTGAAGCATAGGGGATGACACTCATCTCTTCTTTATCTTTTGCCGTGGTCGGGCATTGAGCCGAGCTCAATCTCACACCTTGCAATACAGGCAAGAACCCCTTCTTGGACTGATCCATTTTGAACTTCTTCAAAATCTTATCAAGGTATGTGCTTTGTGAAAGACCTATGAGGCGTCTTGATCTATCTCTATAGATCTTGATGCCTAATATATAAGCAGCTTCTCCAAGGTCCTTCATTGAAAAACACTTATTCAAGTAGGCCTTAATGCTGTCCAAAAGTTCTATATCATTTCCCATCAAAAGTATCTCATCTACATATAATATGAGAAATGCTACAGAGCTCCCACTCACTTTCTTGTAAACACAGGCTTCTCTGTAAGTCTGCATAAACCCAAACGCTTTGATCATCTCATCAAAATGAATGTTCCAACTCCGAGATGCTTGCACGAACCCATAAATGGATCGCTGGAGCTTGCATACTTTGTTAGCATTCTTAGGATCGACAAAACCCTCCGGCTGCATCATATACAATTCTTCCTTAAGATGCCCGTTAAGGAATGCCGTTTTGACGTCCATCTGCCATATCTCATAATCATAGTATGCGGCAATTGCTAACATGATTCAGACGGACTTAAGCTTCGCTACGGGAGAGAAAGTCTCATCATAGTCAATCCCTTGAACTTGTCGATAACCCTTAGCGACAAGTCGAGCTTTATAGATGGTGACATTACCATCCGCGTCCGTCTTCTTCTTAAAGATCCATTTGTTTTCTATCGCTCGCCGATCATCGGGCAAGTCAGTCAAAGTCCACACTTTGTTTTCATACATGGATTCTATCTCGGATTTCATGGCTTCTAGCCATTTGTTGGAATCTGGGCCTGCCATTGCTTCTTCATAGTTCGAAGGTTCACCGTTGTCCAACAACATGATTTCCAGGACATAGTTGCCGTACCACTCTGGTGCGGAACGTGTCCTTGTGGACCTACGAAGTTCAGTAGCAACTTGATCTGAAGTACCTTGATCATCATCATTATTTCCCTCTTCAGTTGGTGTAGGCATCACAGGAACATTTTCCTGAGATGCACTACTATCCCGTTCAAGAGGTAGTACTTCGTCGAGTTCTACTTTCCTCCCACTTAGTTCTTTCGAGAGAAACTCTTTTTCCAGAAAGGATCTGTTCTTGGCAACAAAGATCTTGCCCTCGGATCTTAAGTAGAAGGTATACCCAATGGTTTCTTTAGGGTATCCTATGAAGACGCATTTTCCGACTTGGGTTCGAGCTTTTCAGGTTGAAGTTTCTTGACATAAGCATCGCATCCCCAAACTTTTAGAAACAACAGCTTAGGTTTCTTCCCAAACCATAATTCATACGATGTCGTCTCAACGGATTTAGATGGTGCCCTATTTAAAGTGAATGTAGCTGTCTCTAGAGCGTATCCCCAAAATGATAGCGGTAAATCGGTAAGAGACATCATAGATCGCACCATATCCAATAGAGTGCGATTACGATGTTCGGACACACCGTTACGCTGAGGTGTTCTAGGCGGCATGAGTTGTGAAACGATTCCACATTTTCTTAAGTGTGTACCAAATTCGTGACTTAAATATTCTCCTCCACGATCCGATCGTAAGAATTTTATCTTTCGGTCACGTTGATTCTCTACTTCATTATGAAATTCCTTGAACTTTTCAAAGGTCTCAGACTTGTGTTTCATCAAGTAGACATACCCATATCTACTCAAGTCATCAGTGAGAGTGAGAACATAACGATATCCTCCGCGAGCCTCAACACTCATTGGACCGCACACATCGGTATGTATGATTTCCAACAAGTTGGTTGCTCGCTCCATTGTTCCGGAGAACGGAGTCTTGGTCATTTTGCCCATGAGGCATGGTTCGCATGTGTCAAATGATTCATAATCGAGAGACTCTAAAAGTCCGTCAGCATGGAGCTTTTTCATGCGCTTGACACCAATGTGACCAAGGCGGCAGTGCCACAAGTATGTGGGACTATCGTTATCAACTTTACATCTTTTGGTATTCACACTATGGATATGTGTAACATTACGTTC
Organism: Triticum aestivum; assembly: GCF_018294505.1. Taxonomy (NCBI): domain Eukaryota; kingdom Viridiplantae; phylum Streptophyta; class Magnoliopsida; order Poales; family Poaceae; genus Triticum; species Triticum aestivum. The sequence continues at coordinate 164,546,881 of NC_057804.1, read as the reverse complement.
GAGATTCATTAAGAATAAACCATTGACCATCGGGGCATGACCATAAAACATATCTCTCATATAAATAGAACAACCATTATTCTCGGATTTAAATGAGTAGCCATCTCGTATTAAACGAGATCCAGATACAATGTTCATGCTCAAACTTGGCACCAAATAACAATTATTGAGGTTTAAAACTAATCCCGTAGGTAAATGTAGAGGTAGCGTGCCGACGGCGATCACATCGACCTTGGAACCATTCCCGACGCGCATCGTCACCTCGTCCTTCGCCAGTCTCCGCTTGTTCCGCAGCTCCTGCTGTGAGTTACAAATGTGAGCAACGACACGAGTATCAAATACCGAGGAGTTACTATGAGTACTGGTAAGGTACACATCAATTACATGTATATCAAATATACCTTTAGTGTTGCCGGCCTTCTTGTCTGCTAAGTATTTGGGGCAGTTCCGCTTCTAGTGACCCTTCCCCTTGCAATAAAAGCACTCAATCTCAGGCTTGGGTCCATTCTTTGACTTCTTCCCGACAACTGGCTTACCGGGCGCGGCAACATCTTTGCCGTCCTTCTTGAAGTTCTTCTTACCCTTGCCCTTCTTGAACTTAGTGGTCTTATTGACCATCAACACTTGATGTTCTTTCTTGATTTCAACCTCTGCTGACTTCAGCATTGAAAATACTTCAGGAATGGTCTTCACCATCCCCTGCATATTGTAGTTCATCACAAAGCTCTTGTAGCTTGGTGGGAGCGACTGAAGGATTCTGTCAATGACCGCCTCATCCGGGAGGTTAATGTCCAGCTGGGACAAGCGGTTGTGCAACCCAGACATTTTGAGTATATGCTCACTGACAGAACTATTTTCCTCCATCTTACAACTATAGAACTTGTCGGAGACTTCATATCTCTCGACCCGTGCATGAGCTTGGAAAACTAGTTTCAGCTCCTCGAACATCTCATATGCTCCGTGTTGCTCAAAACGCTTTTGGAGCCCCGGTTCTAAGCTGTAAAGCATGCCGCACTGAACGAGGGAGTAATCATCAGCATGAGACTGCCAAGCATTCATATAGTCTTGGTTCTCTGGGACGGGAGCATCACCTAGCGGTCCTTCTAGGACATATTGTTTCCTGGCAGCTATGAGGATGATCCTCAGGTTCCAGACCCAGTCCGTATAGTTGCTGCCATCATCTTTCAGCTTGGTTTTCTCTAGGAACGCGTTGAAGTTCATGTTGACATGAGCGTTGGCCATTTGATCTACAAGACATATTATGCAAAAAGTTTTAGACTAAGTTCATGACAATTAAGTTCATCTAATCAAATTATTTTAATGAACTCCCACTCAGATTAGACATCCCTCTAGTCATCTAAGTGTTACATGATCCGAGTCGACTAGGCCGTGTCCGATCATCACGTGAGATGGACTAGTCATCGTCGGTGAACATCTCCATGTTGATCGTATCTTCCATACGACTCATGTTCGACCTTTCGGTCTCTTGTGTTCCAAGGCCATGTCTGTACATGCTAGGCTCGTCAAGTTAACCCTAAGTGTTCTGCATGTGTAAATCTGTCTTACACCCGTCGTATGTGAACGTAAGGATCTATCACATCCGATCATCACGTGGTGCTTCGAAACGACGAACTTTAGCAACGGTGCACAGTTAGGGGGAACACTTTCTTGAAATTATTATAAGGGATCATCTTATTTACTACCGTCGTTCTAAGTAAACAAGATGCATAAACATAATAAACAACACATGCAATTATATAGTAGTGACATGATATGGCCAATATCATATAGCTCCTTTGATCTCCATCTTCGGGGCTCCATGATCATCTTCATCACCGGCATGACACCATGATCTCCATCATCATGATCTCCATCATTGTGTCTTCATGAAGTTGTCACGCCAACGACTACTTCTGCTTCTATGGCTAACGCGTTTAGCAATAAAGTAAAGTAATTTACATGGCGTTCTTCAATGACACGCAGGTCATACAAAAAATAAAGACAACTCCTATGGCTCCTGCCGGTTGTCATACTCATCGACATGCAAGTCGTGATTCCTATTACAAGAACATGATCTCGTACATCACAATATATCATTCATCATTCATCACAACTTCTGGCCATATCACATCACATGACAATTGCTGCAAAAACAAGTTAGACGTCCTCTAATTGTTGTTGCATCTTTTACGTGGCTGCAATTGGGTTCTAGCAAGAACGTTTTCTTACCTACGAATAACCACAACGTGATTTTGTCAACTTCTATTTACCCTTCATAAGGACCCTTTTCATCGAATCCGCTCCAACTAAAGTGGGAGAGACAGACACCCGCCAGCCACCTTATGCAACTAGTGCATGTCAGTCGGTGGAACTGGTCTCACGTAAGCGTATGTGTAAGGTTGGTCCGGGCCGCTTCATCCCACAATACCGCTGAAGCAAGATAAGACTAGTAGCGGCAAGCAAGTTGACAAGATCTATGCCCACAACAAAATTGTGTTCTACTCGTGCAATAGAGAACTACGCATAGACCTAGCTCATGATGCCACTGTTGGGGAACGTTGCAGAAAATTAAAATTTTCCTATGGTTTCACCAAGATCCATCTATGAGTTCATCTAAGCAACGAGTCAAGGGAGTGAGTTTGCATCTACATACCACTTGTAGATCGCGTGCGGAAGCGTTCGAGGGGACGGTGATGATGGAGTCGTACTCGACGTGATTCAGATCACCGATGACCAAGTGCCGAACGGATAGCACCTCCGCGTTCAACACACGTACGGAACGGACGACGTCTCCTCCGTCTTGATCCAGCAAGGAGGAAGGAGAGGTTGAGGAAGACAGCTCCAATGGCAGCACGATGGCGTGGTGTTGGTGGAGAAGCAGTACTCCGGCAGGGCTTCGCCAAGCTTGTGACGGAGGAGGAGAGGTGTTGGGGAGGGGAGGGGCTGCGCCTTGGTTGTGTATTGCAGCCCTCCCCTCACCCCTCTATTTATAGGGGAAGGGGCAAGGGGGGCCGGCCCCTCTAGATGGGATCTAGAGGGGGGGCGGCGGCCAGGGAGGTGGGACTTGCCCCCCAAGCAAAGGTGGCGCCCCCTTCTAGGGTTCCCCCCCAACCCTAGTCGCATGGGCCCAAGGGGGGTGGGGGGGGGGGGCGCCCAACCCTCCAGGGGCTGGTGCCCTGCCCCACGCGGCCCATGTGGCCCACCAAGAGGGGGGCCCCTCCCGGTGGACCCCTGGAACCCCTCCGGTGGCCCCAGTACAATACTGATATGCCCCCGAAACTTTCCGGCGTCCGCATGACAACTTCCCATATATAAATCTTTACCTTCGGACCATTCCGGAACTCCTCGTTACGTCCGGGATCTCATCCGGGACTCCGAACAACATTCGGTAATCAGATACAAGTCTTCCTAATAACCCTAGCGTCACCGAACCTTAAGTGTGTAGACCCTATGGGTTCGGGAGACATGCAGACATGACCGAGACGGCTCTTCGGTCAATAACCAACAGCGGGATCTGGATACCCATGTTGGCTCCCACATGCTCCTCGATGATGTCATCGGATGAACCACGATGTCGAGGATTCAAGCAACCCCGTATACTATTCCCTTTGTTAATCGGTACGTTACAAGCCCGAGACTCGATCGTCGGTATCCCAATACCTCGTTCAGTCTCGTTACCGGCAAGTCACTTTACTCGTACCGTAATGCATGATCCCGTGACCAAACACTTGGTCACTTTGAGCTCATTATGATGATGCATTACCGAGTGGGCCCAGAGATACCTCTCTGTCATACGGAGTGACAAATCCCAGTCTCGATCCGTGTCAACCCAACAGACACTTTCGGAGATACCTGTAGTGCACCTTTATAGTCACCTAGTTATGTTGTGACGTTTGGTACACCCAAAGCACTCCTACGGTATCCGGGAGTTACACGATCTCATGGTCTAAGGAAAAGATACTTGACATTGGAAAAGCTCTAGCAAAACGAACTACACGATCTTGTGCTATGCTTAGGATTGGGTCTTGTCCATCACGTCATTCTCCTAATGACGTGATCCCGTTGTCAATGACATCTAATGTCCATAGTCAGGAAACCATGACTATTTGTTGACCAACGAGCTAGTCAACTAGAGGCTTACTAGGGACGTATTGTGGTCTATGTATTCACACGTGTATTACGATTTCCGGATAATACAATTATAGCATGAATAAAAGACAATTATCATGAACAAGGAAATATAATAATAATGCTTTTATTATTGCCTCTAGGGCATATTTCCAACACAAACACCGTCGGTGGCACGCAGCGTGATGGCGTGGCGGTGGAGGAAGAAGATGCTCTGCTCGATGGCTGGGTGGACTTGCCAAGTTTGTGGCTGGAGTGGGGGCGACGCGCCGGGTCGACCAGGCTGAGCTCTGCCATGGTCGCCGTAGGGGCAACGTGCGGAGCGGGCGAGGGCGGGGTGCAGAAGCGAAGGCGGTCGTTCAGGCGAGGAGTAGACCAGCCGTTCCTGCAGGCAGTTAATGGAGTGGAGATGCGACGGTAACTAATGGTGGAGGTCAGGTCAGTTACAAGTTGACTGCTCCGCCTACATATGCTCTGTCCCGTTCCCTGGTTATTTTACCCCTTCCTCTTCTTCCTACGGCCATAGCATCCCAGGAGCTATGCTTCCCCACTAGATTGCCCCTTCATCTTCAAATTTGTTGTAAAATTTTCCTTATCCACTCAATGTTTGCAGTCAGTTTGGGCTCCTGCTAATGCTGTTTTCCGCTCTTAGTTTGTTCCAGGTACTGTCGTCCAAGTGCTTGGGACTGGTTCTGGGTTTTTTGGTTACTGAATTCTTTAGCCTAGGATACAAATGGTTAGTTCACGTTAAATGACACATCCTATACAATATCCAAGTATGAGTTCATATGATTGCTTTGTTTCCATGCTTATGCGAATGATCCATGCCAATATGCCATGCTACTGCCGACTATTATTGTTGATGTATATGCATCAGGTTATTTAGGAGTTTTTTGTTTTTGCGAAGAGGCCATTTAGGAGTTAGTGTCGTGGGAATGAGTCTGACAGTAGAAGTAGGGGGTACATAGGAGAAGGGTCAGGCCCTAGCTATGGCGAGGTTGTACACACAAAATTTACGAGTTCAGACCCCTCACGGAGAAGATAACAGCCCTACGTCTTGGTGCCTCGGAGGCTTGTCGATTGGAGTGTGGAATAGCTATAGGGGGTGCGAGCCCTTGTGCCAAAGGGGAGGGGTGGCTTATATAGAGTGCACCGGCCCCTCGAAGCCCTCAGTTACATAGGGGTTCAATGAGAGTTAAGTCCCGAACGTTACTGGTAAAACCCGTATTAAATTGTCTTTATGACGACAGAGTGAATGCCTGACCGTTGCCATCCTGGGGAGACTCTAGGTATTCTGTACTCCGAGTGGATTCTTGTCTTCCGAGTGAGATGATACTCGTCGAGTGGAATTGGGGTATCCGAGTGGAATCGTCTGCTGGTGGATTGCACCTCATGAGGATTTCAGTCGGTATCTTTTATTTAGCTTTGTAGACCTTGGCCTCTCGTGTGATGTCCTAAGGAGGGGCATATAGGTCAGACCTAATACCCTACCCTAGGTACATGTCACCGTCATTAGCCCTCGAATGGATCAAGGGTCGAGTAAAGAATTGTTGAAGTTGTCTTTGGCCCGATTGAGTGTCATGGAGACTCTTTCTCAGGACAATAACCTTGATATCTAATCCTTCGCCAGTCTCCTTGATCGATTCTGGGTTCCAGAATTTCTGAGTGAAGTATGCAACACGGCTTTGAGCAGATTGGATTTGGATATCCTCAGCATGATCGACTGATTTGCCGCATCCGGATTTCGCGGGATTCAAAATTTGGGGAAGCACGCGGGACGGGGCGCGGCGTGGTAAGTGGGGAAGGTGGATAGGGACTCTCGATCCCCGCGCTGCCTTTTTCGCCACGTATCGGGCCTGCGCCGGTTGCGGGATGCGCTAGGATTGCACGGGCCCACGGGGCAGTCACTCAGATGTGAGGCCATAAAAGGCACTGCTGCCGATGCGTGGTAATGTGCTCTTCATTTGCTTCTTTCCTTTATGCTTCTCCGCCTCGTCTTCCCCCAGCGCCACGCCCTTCAACCAACTCCTCTCGAGCTCCGCGTCAATGGCAAAGCACAAGACCGCGGCCGTGGAGCGCGCAAAGAAGATGTTGGCTAAGGGCAAGAGGGCTGCGAAGGGGTCGACCTCACGGTCTGCTCTTCCGCCCGGTTGGATCCAGGGGGATTGGATCCCCTCGACTGTCATGGAGGAGGATCTGGTGAATCTCACCACTGATGGCCTGATTGCGGAGGGGTCCTGGAGGTTGCCAGAGGGGGAGATCGAGCCTGCGCCGCGTGAGGGCGAACACGTCCTCCTCACAACACACGTCGATCAAGATTTTTCTCTGCCTCCTCACCCGTTCTTCTGATTTTTATTGAACTTCTTTCGCGCTCAAATCCACCATTTTCCTCCCAACACCATCTCTTATCTTACTGCATTCGTTTCGATGTGCGAGAATTTCTTGGGGTGTCAGTCACACTATGGTTTGTTGAAGCATATTTTTGCTTGCCGATCTCAGTCGGTGAAGAAAGCTAATCCGACCAACGAAAGGACACACATGATCCAAATGTGTGGGGGTTTAGGAATCCAGATGAGGGGTAGGAGCTCTTCTCCTGCTATGACGTTTTCCGAATCTATTAGAGGGTGGCAGTCGACCTGGTTCTATTGCAAGGATGTCCCAACTCCTGGTCAGTCGACTGGTCTTCCTCCTTTTTCTCTGGAGAGGCTCCGTGCCCCTCGCTCATTGAATGTAGAAGAACATGAGAAGGATGAGGTGGCCATCTTGGTCGAAGCAGTCATGGCACTGGTCCAGGGCGGAGTGACTGGCATGGATCTACTGGAGGTGTTTCTCAGTCGATGCATCCAGACCTTGCGAGCCCGCGAACACCCGATGTGGATGTACTCGGGCCCAGCAGACACCGCTCGGACACACCCGGAGGAGGTCGGAGAGGAGACAGTGGCGCAGTGGCTTCGGAGCCTCACTGGGAACAAGGACAAGCCACGCGGAGCAAAACGGATCTTGCCATTCGACGCTGAACATCCTCTCGGAGAGGCCTGACCTAACTTGTCAAGTGTTTTTCCTTTTTGTCTTTCAATATGTAACTATACATAATCCGACTGAACTATGTAATCTGTGTCTTTCAGACATTCACAAACATTTACTCGCCCGTGCCAAACGGAGAACCACACCACGAAGGAGCAGAGAGCGAGGGAAGTGACGACTTTGAGTATGAAGACAACAACAATGATGATGTCAGTGATGACTCTAATGACGATGATGAGGTCGAGTCACCACCACACTCCAAGCATCGATCCAAGCAGTCATAAGACCCTGCGGCTGATTATGGCAAGGCCGCGACATCGAGTGTAAAGACCCAGAAGTGCACTCGCACGACCACTCCTGAGCCGAGTGAGAAAGTTACCAAGCAGGCAAGTTCATTCCTCCTAAACCTCAGAAGGCTCTGCCCAGAATCAAAGTTGTCGTGCATGTTGCCTCGGCGTAAGTATTTCTTTCTTTTCTTCATTGTTGTTGTGGACTTTTTGTTTGTGTTTGACCGACTGAGATCTTGGACTTCTAGGGGCGCAACTTCTGGGGCGTCCCACATGGAGATTGACGATGAGCAAGCAGATGCAGATACTGCGGACATGGCCACTTCTCGAGAAGGTATGACTTTGCAAATATGCTTATGCCTTGTTAATTGTCTTGGTGGTCAGCTGAAATCTCATTGTCGGGTGACTGCAGTGCCGACAGATGTTATTCAGCTCCCAGATGATGACGAGGAGGAACTTCCAAAGAAAACATGAGGAAGAGGTAGGGGCTCCACCAGCTCGCATAACCTTGCCAAGAGAGTGCCTTCAAGCCGGAGGTCTCACCCGTCGACTGTACCTGTAGTCCAAGATCTTGGTGGTTCATCAGGAACTGCCGTAACCTTTGTTGTGCCCTTGTCGACTGCTCAACCTTCAACATCAACTATTCAAACTTCCAATCAAACTGGTGCGTCACTGACTCCAGTGCCGACTGAGTTCACTCTACATCCACTAGTGCAGGATGCTGCTAACACGAGACTATGATCGGAGAACCTTTGACGAAACTGTGTGTGATGCATTAATCGCAAACGGTGGTGTAAAAAACCCGTCAAAAAAGGTGCAAAGCGTTTGCGATGACGGATGCATCAAACACGGTTCAGATTTTTGTTGCGTGTGCGATGCAGGGCATACGGTTCAGTTCAATTATCTGCTTGTGATGAGGAGGAACAAAAGAAACGGGCAGCCAGATGAAGGCATGTGCGATACACAACATACAGTTCACTCGGATGAACTGTTTGTGATTAGGCAACACAAAAGAAACGGCCAACCAGATCAAGGTGTGTGCGATATACATCATGCGGTTCACTCGGATGAACTGTTTGTGTTGAGACAAGAGAACATAAACGGTTCAATATATCAAGATGTGTGTGATACACGGCAAACAAGTATGTAATCAAAAATGTGTGCGAAGATCGATAATAACATAGACGATTGCTGCTAATATGACGTGTGTGTTGTGCGATGGGATTGCATACAGAACAACAACATATATATACACACACTTATAAGGACATGGTTGCATAACCAAATTAAACATCCAATTACATAGGTGGCTACTACAACCATGGCATTTGCACACACCAAAGTAAACTATTACATGCATAATTTCGTAGGTGGCTACTGCACACATGACACTTCCACACACCAATAAAGTAAACTATACACTACATGCATGATTAACTAGCATAAACAATCATCTGATCATCATCTACTGCTTGTGATGCTTGCTCTGCTTGTGGCTCGATCCGGGCTCGTCGATTGGGGTAACGAGGCACTTCCTCATGTCAATGATCCGCCTGTGCATTTTGTAGCATGTGTACACACTCTTGCCTGCGAACCTGAGGTGAGGTTCATCCAATTGCCGCATCCAGGCCCTGTGCCAGGATACGGGACTTGTTCTGTGGGCATCCCGCTTCATATTTTCGTAGTAGGGGTCGATGATGGCCGAGGCGAGTTCGACCAGGGAATCCTTCATGCTGACCCAGACCCTGTAGTGGTCACGGATTTTGACAAGGTTCTTGCAGGCCAAGCCCGTAACACTGAGCGCTTTTACATTGTTGGTGGTTTGCACCGTGGCGAACTTGTATTCGGTGCTGTTAACAAACCTGTTGAAATGGTCGCAAGGCTCTGTGGCCATGCAGTAGTGGTAGATGAGGACATGATGGAGCACGCACAACTGGGCGACGACAACCTTCTGATCTATGCCGGGACGACCGACGGTGTACTGGAGGTCGATGCCGACTACCTTGTACTTGTCTCTAGCAAGCAACTTCTCAACGGTGTTGATGTAGTCATCCACCACAGCCGGGTCGATGGTGTACACCACCGAGAGATCCGTATCCCTCGCGTGGGTCTCCACTTTATGCTGGGCAAACTCCATTGAAGCATCGCTAGACATCCCCTCTCTATGTGTCGTCGTGGGTGTGCTTGTTGTGTTGTGGGGCGCGATCAAAAGGTTGAAGAGACTAAGCTTATAATGGCCGCAGGAATTAAAGGGGAGGCCGGACGGCCTGGAATATCGATCGGCACGCCCTGATTGTAGTTCTAATTCGCAGCGTGTAACTCCATCGTGCCACACGTAACTACATCACGTGGCAACGCGCGTCGCGCAACCGCATGCATATGGGCCCTCTGACGTGATCGTGCGCAGGCCCAACTGTTGGCAGAGCGCGCGCGAAGGGATGCAAGCAGAGTGCTCCACAGTCGCCTCAACGACGAGCAACCATATATATGCATATAGCAGTTGAACACGCAAGGAAAAGTTGTCCACAACCCAAGCTCGCCGACGGACGCGAGCACAGCGCGCCGCGGCGCCTGACGGCGAGCACAGTGCGATGTGGCACCTAACAGCGAGCACAACGCACTGCAGCGCCTAACGGCAAGCAGAGCTTGCCGAGGGATGCGAGCAGAGGCCGGCGCCGTGTGTGTTGTGGGCAAACGCTTGCTGGTATATAATCTCAAATTTAACCAACAAAATGTTAATGCATGTTACAAAAATTGTATAATTGGAAACTATGTTCAAATACGAATACGACGATATAATCTTTGGCGACATGCATTCGAATTTTATTAATTAAATCCTACTCCCTCCGTTCGGAAATACTTGTCAGAAAAATGGATAAAAATGGATGTATCTAGAACTAAAATACATCTAGATACATCTATTTCTATGACAAGTATTTTTGGACGGAGGGAGTACTTATAAACCAGGACAGGCGTATAGTTGTTAACTAAATCGCAAATATATTTTTATTAAACGTATGTGTACGTGTCCTTTCGTCCTTCTCTCGCACATCTTGTCACCCCGCTGCCGCAGACGGTTGGAGCGCAAGCTTGAGCAGCGCGCGGGGGTGTTCTTTTGGCCAAACGGTGTTGAGCCCGTTCCCGCGCAACTGCGCAGGTTCCCGTGCAAGCTTCCCGCCTGACTCGGTGAAATCCCCCAAAATCCCAATGCTTATCAGCCTACTATATAAACCCTCACAGCCGGCGAGTCCTGCGTCACATATTCCCCTCCCTCCCTGTAGCTTATCTTGTCTGCTTCTCCCAAAACCGGCAATGGCACCGATCCGTCATCGTTGCTCAGCCATTCCGCCGTCATCAGAGCACAACTCCAGCTAGGAGGCTACACCACAGCGGCGGCGCAGTCTCCGACGTAGTGTAGTGCGCACGACGTCCCAGTTGGGTGTGCGCGAAACACGCACCACACGCTCGGCCGCCGGTGCCCGTCTGCAGCTGTTGTCGGCCGCCGTTGCCACCACAACTCTGTCGAATGCCAGGGCCATCGCCCGCTCCGCCGCCGTGGCCCGAAGGCAGGAGATGGCCATCATGGCTGCCACCCCACTGCCGGCCATCATTGCCATCACCCGCTCCGCCACCGCCGCCCGAAGGCTGGAGGTGGTGGTCGTGGCTGCCACCCCATCATCGTCCGCCGTGGCCGCCAGCCCATCGTCAACCGCCGGGATCATCACCCGCTCCGCCACCACCACCCGCAGGAGGGAGGCGGAGGTGGAGGCCCGCATGTGCGGCAGCGATCTTGCGTGCTACATCGAGTTCCTGTGGGAGGAGGAGGAGCGCCTCGTCGAGCACGCAAAGAGCCTTACCGCCGCCGTGGCCGCAACACACGCCGACGCAGAGGTGAGGAATCAGGAGATCTACGATCAGTCGGCCACTTCGAGAGGGGTTGTCTGGAGCGGCAGAGGGCATTCGAGGTGAGCGTCGCTGAAGGTGCAGCAGCGGCAGGCACCGTATTGCAGTTGTCCAGCTTGTCGGTAGGCTCCTCCTCCTCTTCCTCTAACTGAGCGCGCTTGGCAGAGGAGAGGCTGTCAGAACTAGTGCAAAGCCCCTCCGTAGTAGTAGTATTTAGGGCCTATTTTGTTTAGTTCATCTGACTATAGATGTGGCGGAACTGTACAACGTACTTAAAATTAGCTAGTATATATAGTTGAACTAGCTATTTCAGTACATGGTTGTCAACAATTTGGGAAAAGTTTGGTCGGTTCAGCTGTAAAGTTGAACTTTTTGTATAAATTAAGCATGACTGCTTAATCAATGAATGAAATCTATGCTTAATTACTGAATTTTAGTTGCAAAAATTAGATAGTGCTAGTGATTTTTAGCTGCATATTTTGACAAATTGTAGTGTTACAAGGATTGACAAATGGCAATGTTACTAGATCAACAAATGTCAATCTTTCCAGTTTGACAAATGGCAATATACCCAATATGACAGATGCAAATCTTACGAAATTGTTTGCACATGGTTGCACACGGGTCATCCAAAAAACCGTTTGTGTTGAAGGGAGGTAGAAATCCTGGTTACCAAATTTTCTCTTGTCTTAGCGCCGAAGTCTCGATTTGCATACCTTATTCAATCTGAACCGTTTGCATTGAAGAGATGCACAAATCCTGCGCAACAAATTTTCCCTTGGATTACTGTAGAAGACCATAGCTCTCACTTTGCATACAAGTGTTCTATCTAAAACATTTGCGATGAAGAGCTGCACAAATCCTGCTCGGCAACATTTTCCCTTGGCTTACTGGGGAAGCTGTCAGTTTACATATGGGTGTTCTATCTAAAACGTTTGCGATGTTAGAGTGGTAGCTAGTTGTTTCAAAATGCCTTTGTTGACTGTTATTCGAGTGCGCCTTCTCTTAAAAGGACATGAAAATTACCACAGCATGTCGGGTGCCATTCCATGATAGCATGCTAAGTTTCATGAATTTCAGACAAGTTTTGGATTTACTAGAATTTGAAAACAAAGTATCTCAACATTTTTCCGGGAGTCAATAGTGCCCTGGTGTTTTAAATTTATTCATATTTCTTGCATGGGACCTAAGCATGCACCCAAGGACACATATTTGATTTTTCAACGAATTTATATGCACTGGAGCATGTGCATGTAGTTCAAATTTGAATTATGCACATGAAATGCCTAGAAAAGCCAGTTAATATATAAAAATGTCCAAACGAACCCCGAAAAATTCCATAATTTAACACAACACTCCTGTTGTTCTATGTTGACACTAGAAATTTGAAAGCAATAAGAGGCAATGGGTATCATTTCGTCCGCAAAGGTGGCACGTTCCCTACCGAAACCATCAAGCTTGTTCTGAGAAGCTCTGGTTTGTGAGAAGCTTATACACAAATTTGCATCAAATGGGACAAAAAATTTACCATGGCATGTCAGGTGCCATTCCATGATAACATGCCAGGTTTCCTGAATTTCAGACGAGTTTTGGATTTACTAGAATTTAAAAACCAGGTATCTCAATGTATGCGGCCGAGTGACGGTGGTAGGGTGTTTGACATTCATTCCCATTTCTTGCATGGGACCTAAGCATGCAAACAAGGACACATATTTGATTTTTCAACAAATTTATATGCATTAGAGCATGTGCATGTAGTTCAAATTTGAATTATGCACATAAATGCATTGAAAACTCAATTAATGCATAAGAAATGTGCTAACGAACCCTAAAAATTCCAAAAATTTAACACAACACTCATGTTGTTCTATGTTGACACTAGAGCAAAAAATTGAAATCAAGAAGAGACAACGGCTATCGTTTCGTCCAGAAAGGTGAAACGTTCCCTACCGAAACTATCAGGCTTGTTGTGAGAAGCTCTGGTTTGTTAGAAGCTTATACCCAAACATGACCCAAATGGGACAAATTTTTTACGACGGCATGTTGATGCCGCTCCATGATAGCATGCCATGTTTCATTTATTACTGACGAATTTTGGATTTACTAGAATTTAAAAATCAGGTATCTCAATGTTTGTAGCCGAGTGACGGCGGCAGGGTGTTTGACATTCATTCCCATTTCTTGCAAGGGACCTAAGCATGAAACCAAGGAGACAGATTTGAATTTTCAACCAATTTATATGTATTAGGACATGTGCATGTAGTTCAAATATTAATTATGCACATAAATGCATTGAAAGGTCAATTAATGCATAAAAATGTCCAAAGGAACCCCGAAAATTCCAAAATTTAACACAACACTCCTGTTGTTCTATATTGACACTAGAGCAAAAATATGAAATTAAGAAGAGGTAACGAATATCATTTTGTCCAGAAAGATGAAACATTCCCTACCGTAACCATGAGGCTTCTTGCGAGAAGCTCTGGTTTGTGAGAAGCATATACCCCAACCTGCCCCAAATGGAACAATATTTTTACCATTGCATGTTGCTGTTGTTCCATGATAGCATGTCAATATTCATGAATTTCAGAAGAGTTTCCGATTTACTAGAATTTTAAAACCATGTATCTCAATGTTAGCGGTCGAGCGATGGTGGCAAAGGTGTTTGGCATTCATTCGCATTTCTTGCATGGGACCTAAGGTTGCAACCAAGGACACACATTTAATTTTTCAACCAGTTAATATGCACTGGAGCATGTGCATGTAGTTCAAATTTGAATTATGCACATGAATGCATAGAAAACTCAGTTAATGTATAAAAATGTCCACGTGAACCCCGAAATATCCCAAAAAATTGCGAACACTCCTATTGTTCTATGTTGACACAAGAAAATTTTTGAAAGTTAGAAGATGCAAAAAATATCGTTTCGTCCCCCAAGGTGGCACGTTCCCTACTGAAACCATCATGCTTGTTGTGAGAGAAGCTTTGGTTTTTTAAGAAGCTTATACCATAACCTGGCCCAAATGGGACAATATTTTTTTACCCCAGCATCTTGATGTCGTTCCATGATAGCATGCCAAGGTTCATGAATTTCAGACGAGTTTTATATTTACTAGAATTACAAAAGCAAGCACCTCAACGTTTGCGGGAGAGCCATGGTGCCATGGTGTTTGATATTCATCCCCATTTCTTGAATGGGACGTAAGCATCAACCCATGGACACATATATCATTTTACAACCCATTTTGGTGCATCAGAGCATGTGCATGTGGTTTAATTTTGAATTGTGCACCTGAAATGCCTAGAAAACCAAGTTACCATGTAAAAATGTCCAAACAAACCCTGAATAATTCCAAATTTTTTGACGACACGGATATAGTTGCATGTTCACTATAGATAGAAGTTCTAGCAATTCAAACACCATCCTTTACAGCTGTGACCCCATTATGTAATTCAAATCAAGATGAAAAATCAAGTAGATCCCACACAGTTTATTACCACCAACCGTGTGAGATGCAGTACAAAATATCCTGGAGCACCATTGGTGTATAGTACGCCTATGGCTTACGCGAGAAGGTGCGTCGGCTACAGTCCATAGCCGGCATGTCAAGCACACTGGCTCGCTCCCCAAATATCATTTCACTGTTTAATCGTCGCCGGTGAAAGATGGGGACGTGGACCCGTGTCCCAAGGGCAACTTCGGTGGCCCGCTCCGGAGAGAGCGCGGCCGCAGCCGCCAGGCGCATGCTAACAAGCTTCATGAGGGCGACCGTAATCTGTGACCTGGCGGCCAAGGCAGCCCAAACGCCCGTTGTTGCTTCTAGGGTGGCGGCAGTGACATCTGCCTCAAGGATAGCAACTAGCGAGAGCGGCACAACAGTTGTCCGTTCTGCAGCGGTGGCCTTAGCCCTGATGGAGGCTGCCCAGGACCCTGTCGAGGCTGCCCACGCCCAGCTCGTGGCGGTCACCGCACAAATCGAAAGAAGCTTCTCCGACAACAGCCGACAACCCACGGCCGAAGAGTTGGCAATCACCGAGAGCATTCGAGCAGCCGTCCGTTCTTGCGCAGCATACCTTTCCACGACAGAGCCCGCCAAAGTCCAGATGGAGGCCGCCCACGCCCAGCTCGTGGCGGCCTTTTCCAAAGAGACGGCGGATGCATATGGCGAGATGCTTGCTGAGTATGGTGCGATGGATGCCATGGAGCCACTTCCCCAGTCGACCGTCGGGTGCGAGCTGGACATGGAGGAGGCGGCGGAGATCGACGAGCACCAGCCGTAGTAGTACTCTTTGTTTTGTTTAATTAAGAGCGCCGGTCTTTAATTTGTTAGAGTAATGTTTAGGCCAGCTAGCTCTGTTTAATTGCTGAACTTGCTCGATTATGAAGTGTGTGTGTGTTGTAGTCTCCTTTGTGTACCCAAATTATGCAATGACGTGGATGAGCACTGTAACCAGGGAAATTGGAACCAAAAATTTTGACGTTCAAACTCATCGCACATGGGTTAAGCTATCTAAATCGTTTGTGATGTTCACATATCTTACACAGTTCTGAATAAGGGACCGTGTCTGAAGGCACTTTGCGCGCTAGTTTTTTTGCTGAAGCGATTCCAAATTTTCGGCTTCCATGGAAATAGCTACCTCCCCGCCCCCTCCCCCTTACCAAAAGCCACATTTCCCCTGTTTCCAACTTCCCGTCCAAGTTGAAACTTTCACTCCTTGCTTGCAGGGCCACCTCCTCGCCGGCAACCCTCCTTCACGCTGCTCGGCCTCGCCTATCCAGGCAGGTAATCCACACCCGTCCCCCATCCTCCTCCTTCCACATCCCACATGCCCCGACCATCGGCGCGAGCGTGACACCTTCCACCCAAATCACCGACCCCTCCACCAAATAAGCACCGCCCTAAGCCATGGTGCATGCAGTATAGCCAGGATCTCAAGGAGCATTTGGCAGCGGAGAAGCAAATCGCGGCCGCACGCGTGGATGGGGTCACAATGGCTGCCATTCGTGTCGACCCCCAGATCTTGGAGGATCACCTTGCCATTTTCTAGCTACACCGGTTAAGCATGCTCAGTTTACTTGTTGCGTGTGCTGCTCCTGCCTTTCCTTAACAAATTCTAGTGAATTGTGCTATCTACTTTTACCATGCAATCTGTTGCTCTACTGTATATGTTCTATATGTCGTGTAATGTGGTGCTCACTTATTAACTGTTTGGTTAATTAGTTGTCGTGTTCAGTTAACTGTTTGGTTCAATTCTGCAAATGTGATGTTCAATTCTTCAGGGTGCAATTTTGTATTGTCTTCCATGTGAGAAATAAATCAAATTTTTCTTTACAAAATACATGAGAAACAAATCCAATTGCTATATCTGTCTATGTACCATCTATGATGCTAATTTTGAAAGGTTCTAGATGTTGCATGTGACACTTGGTGCTCGTGTAGTTGTGTAATGGGGTAGCTGAGTGCTGAAGCTATATCATGTTGTACTCTGATGTATTTCAATTATGAAATCCTGCTTCCTTAATATGGGAATGAAATTTATTATGTGTTTATTATGAATGTCAATTAGATTAATAAATGGATTATTAACAATAGGGCAATTAGCCTGCTAATGGCGAATTAGCCTGCTAATTGGTTTTTGCTATTGCAAATGGTTATTGAGAAAATACCGTGGGAGATGACCTAAGGCAACACACACAGTTTCTAGAAATAAACCGTGTTGGATCGATGAACAATCACACACGACATTCTCTTCAAAACTGTTTGTGTTAGGCCACCTTGCGCAAATGTTTACCGCATAAAAGATGTGTGTGATGGATATCCTTTGCCACACAGTTTCTTCTACGCACAGTGTGTGATGCATTCAATAACACAAACGATAAAATTATTCATATTGTGTGCGATGGGAACGCTATCACAAACGATTTAACGGGGAAAATTGTGTGTGATGTACCTCCGAACGGAAACGTTTTTGTTGCAGCGACTGTGTGGGATGTATATATGAATGGAAACGTTTAGAGGGACTGACTGTGTGGGATGTACTTACGACCGGAAACGATTTCACATGTATAATTGTACTTTTTTGAGCACTACTCTACGTATAACCGTATTTGCTCGCTCGCCGGTCGCACATGACCTCATTTTGCCGAGCGTGTGTGCCAGGAGGGCATATCCCCAACGGTTTCTGGGTCGTGTGGGAAGGACCCCCTATCGCCCACACTCACTTGGCGACGGTTCCAAATGCCATCGCAGAAAGGGGTTAAAATCCGTTTGTATAGCATCGACCGCGTATGAGTGAACATGTCCCGGAGGACCACTAGGAGCTATTAAAGAAGCAATGATCCAAGATGGCCTTATGATGGAGTGACTGAAGGTGGTGTACGAGTCCAGCAAGGCCGCACATGACCCCAGTTTTGCTCTGCAAGCCAATGTCCGAGTAAGTACGATTCTAAGTTGATTTCCGATTGGTTTGTCTTCGCCTTGAACTTTGCTCTGTTAGGATATGCTATCTGGAACTGCTGCTTTATTACTCGCAAGATGTCTGTAGATGAGCATTTTGGAACCTTTAATGTGCATCTATCATGGGTCTATGCCTTGAATCTGTACACCCACTGGGTGTTTTCATTTGTTGTGTAGTTTTTCTTCCACTCGTGTCGGTCAGGCCGTGTCGAGTGGGGCTTTTGGTCCAGTGGGGGCATGCTGAGTGCACCCACTGGGTGTAGTCCTCGAGACCCGTGTCGAATGTTTGATTCGGCGGGGGTCTTAGAATGTTTTTTGCCACTTCTCACTCGGTCTGGTCAGGCTGTGCTGAGTGGGTAACTGAACCAGTGGGGGAATGCTGAGTGCACCCACTCGGTGTAGCCCCCGAGACCGTTGTCGACTGCGGGCAGTCAGGAGGGGTTTGAGAACAAGGAGAGTTTCTTTTTTTGACTTTTCCACTCGGTTCGTCGGGCCGTACCAAGTGGTCAATTGGTCCAGTGGGGGCACGTTGAGTGCACCCACTGGGTGTAGTCCCGAAGACCGCTGTCAACTGCGGGTAGTTGGCAGGCGTTTGAGAACACTTCTTTTTCATAAGAGCAATCTGGACTTGATCCTATCCACTCGGAAGTGGAGGGTCTTTGCATTTTTTGACTAAATTCTCTTTTCTTGATTTCAGAAATCTTGTGAACTTGAAACCCAATATGTTGCCCTGGAGAAGGAGAAGATCCAACTCCAGCTAGAACTAGAGCATGCCAAGAAGAGCCTGAAGGACGCACATGTTGAAGTGAAGACCATGGGAGGTAATATTCTGCTAACTGTAAGCTTTGCAATTTCTTATTTTCCGTCCTTTTAACCGAGTGATTCTACTCGAAGCATAGTTAAAATCGTCAACTCCAAGCACGACTGAAGAATGTTATTTCTTTAGACACCATGAAGCAAGCACTAGAGAGGAAAGACATCGAACTTGCAGGTGCGCAGAAGGTGGTGCGAGAGAAAACTGAGGCAGCTGAGAAGAAGCTTGCTTTAGTCGGCAAATTGGAAAAGGAGAATGAAACTCTAAAAGCTGCTGTTGAGGAGGTGAAGAAAGAGGCTGCTCAGCTGAAGGAGGAGAAGGTCGTCTAGACGGACAAGGTGGACCAGCTCACTCGGAAGAGAGACGACCTGGAGGCTTACTTGGGAAGTCTTGCGAAGAAACTGTACATCATGCTCGAAGGTAACCTTTCTCGCTCGAGCGAATTCGGTTACATTGCCAACTCACACGATGTTATTGCTAGCTCATACTTTCCCTTCTTGCGCAAAATTCTGCCAGAGACCGACCGGATTGCACCAGGCCTAGATCCCACGAAGTCACTCATCAAGGATGAAGCTGCCTTGAACGTACTGCGACTCGAAGCTCGACTCCAGAGCGTCTTGGATTATATCCCTCGACTGAAGGTGGCACTGTCAAGGATAGACCAAGAGTCGTGGCCAGAGGACAATCTTCAGAACGACCTCGAGTCTCTGATGACTCGGCTAAATGATATCCCAAGTCGAGTGTAGGCATGGAAGAAATCAACTGCTCGCTGTGTAGCTGACGTGGCCGTCTCACTCGTCAGAGTCCATTGCAAGGATGCCAAAGAAGAGAAGCTGAAGGCTCTCCAAGTGGCGAACACGAAGAAACTCCAATTCGAATCGTTGAAGGAGACTTTCATTGAGGCGGCCACTCGCATAGCTGAGGACATCGACTTGGACACTTTCGTCGAGCCAGCGAGCCCTCCTTCTACCGAGTGAACAAAAACACTTGATTAATTTGCCTCGGAATGCCGAGTGATCCGATAATAGTTAAACTGCTTCGGGCTTGATGTCCGAATAATTTTGCTTGCGGTTCCGTACTTGACGGTTTTATCTGAACTTGGTGGATTTATCTGAGTATTGCTTTTCTGCTTACAAAATGCTTTTTAACTTCGGCGGACTTGATTCACAGCTAAGCCTCCAAGTGAGAGGATCGCTCTCACTCGGAGTAGATTTTTAAACTTAGGCGAAGCTGGTTCGCGGCTAAGCCCCCAAGTGGGAGGATTGCTCTCACTTGCAGTAGTTTTTGAACTTAGGGGAAACTAGTTCACGGCTAAGCCCCCGAGTGGGAGGATTGCTCTCACTCAGAGTAGTTTTTGAAGTTAGGCGAAACTCGTTCGCGGCTAAGCTACGGAGTGAGAGGATTGCTCTTACTAGGAGTAGTTTTTGAACTTAGGTGAAACTGGTTCGCTACTAAGCCCCTGAGTGAGAGGATTGCTCTCACTCGGAGTAGTTTATTAACTTAGGCAAAACTGGTTTGTGGCTAAGCCCCTAAGTGAGAGGATTGCTCTCACTCTGGGTAGTTTTTTTAACTTAGGCGAAAACTGTTTCGTGGCTAAGCCCCTGAGTGGGAGGATTGCTCTCCACTAGGAGTCATTTTTTAACTTAGGCGAAACTGGTTCGCAGCTAAGCCCCCGACTGGGAGGATTGCTCTCCACTCGGAGTAGTTTTTTTAACTTAGGCGAAACTGGTTCGCGGCTAAGCCCCTGAGTGGGAGGATTGCTCTCCACTTGGAGTAGTTTTTTAACTTAGGCGAAACTGGTTCGTGGCTAAGCCCCCGACTGGGAGGATTTCTCTCCACTCGGAGTAGTTTCTTAACTTAGGCGAAACTGGTTCGCGGCTAAGCCCCTGAGTGAGAGGATTTCTCTCCACTCGGAGTAGTTTTTTAACTTAGGCGAAACTGGTTCGCTACTAAGCCCCTGGGTGGGAGGATTGCTCTCCACTTGGAGTAGTTTTTTTAACTTAGGAAAAATCGGGTTCCGCAGCTAAGTCTCCCACTGGGGGATTTCAACACATGCTTATGCAAAAAACAATCATTAAGAGACTACGAGAATCATGTCTTGATAAACAATCCACCAAGTACTTTTATTACATCTTGAGAATCCGACTGTCAATTATAAAAACGACGAAGAAGATCTGCGTTCCAGGAGCGTGGCTCATCTTTCTTCTAAGCTAGGTTGTAAAGGTGGTATGCTCCATTGTGAAGCAACTTGGTAATGATGAAGGGGCCTTCCCATGCGGGCGAGCTTGTGCAGTCGCTGCTGATCTACTCGGAGCACCAGGTCTCCTTCTTGAAATGCTCGACCCTTGACGTTCCTTGCATGGATTCGACAAAGATCTTGTTGATAGATAGCCGATTGGATCAAAGCCATCTCCCGTTCTTCTTCTAGGAGGTCCACTGCATCTTGACGCGCTTGACTGCCTCAAGTTCTGAATAAAGTTCCACTCAGGGTGCATTGTGAAGCAGATCACCTGGTAGTACAGCTTCAGCTCCATACACCATGAAGAAAGGGGTTCGGTTGGTGGATCTGTTGGGAGTTGTCCTCAATCCCCATAAAACAGACGGCAGCTCGGTCACCCAAGCCCCAGCTACGTGTTTGAGGTCGCGAATGAGCCGTGGTTTCAAACCTTGGAGGATTAGACCGTTTGACCTTTTAGCTTGGCCATTCGACTACGGGTGTGCAATGGATGCGTAGTCGACCTGAGTCCCTTGGGATGCGCAGTACGCTCTGAATTCTTCCGAGTCAAAGTTCGAGCCATTGTCTCTGATGATGCTATGCGGAACTCCGAATCAGAACGTCAACTTTCTTATGAAACTGATGGTTGTGCTTGAGTCTAAACTTTTGCTAGGCTTGGCCTCAATCCACTTGGTGAACTTGTCGACTACTACAAGAATATGAGTGAAACCACTTCTGCCGGTCCTAAAAGGCCCAATCATGTCCAAGCCCCACACAACAAATGGCCAGACGAGTGGAATAGTCTTCAACGCAGATGCTGGCTTGTGAAAGTGCTAGTATTTGACTAGAGTGGGGTTGAATAGGCGATTTTTATGAAAGTCTTCAAAACATGGGTGCTTTGAAGACAAACAATAGAAATGAACCTATTGATATGCAACGGAAGGTAGACTACACTAGACAAGCCATAGTCAAGTAAGCAATGTAGTGAAAGCTCGAAGACTATCAGCAACTAGGTAGTATGGATCAGGATGGAAGATAGTATGAAGCCAAATAGTAAATAGTCTTCACACAGTGAAGTCAATCAGATCAGGCAAATGGGCAAAGACTTCACAAAGACAAACTGTAAGTAAAGAGAGAGAGTGGAAGGATAGAACTAGTTGCTTGGAGAGGACAAGGGATTTGTTGGACCAGTTCCAGTTTCTGTGACAACTGTACGTCTGGTTAGGGAGGCTGAGATTCAACTCAGAAGACCTCGTCTTCATCTTATTCCTCTTGAGCTGAGAACACTTAGTCCTCACGCAATCACCCTGGTAAGTCTTCAAGGGAGACTTCCAAACCTTCACAGACTTCGTTCACCGGCAATCCGCAATGACTCTTGGGTGCTCAGAATGCAACGCCTAACCGGCTGGAGGATTCATAGTCCTCAAGTGTAATAAGTCTTCAGATCATGCAGATAGAAAGACTTCAGTGATGCCTAACACTCTTTTTGCTCTGGGTGCTTTGGGTTTGTCCTCGCAAGGATTACTCTCTCAAAGGCTTCGGAGGTGGGTTGCTCTCAAACGAAAAAATCCGTGCACTAAATTTGAGCAGCCACCAATTTATGGTGTAGGGGGTGGGCTATTTATAGCCAGGAGGCAACCCGACCTGATTTGTCCAAAAATGACCCTGGGTCACTGAGGAACTAACACGTGTCCAACGGTCAGATTTCAAACACACGCGACAGCTTAGCTTGGGCTACAAGCAAAGCTGGCTCATCCAGCTCTGGATAAGATTGCTCTCATTGTCTTCGCTCGAAGACATAGGATTTGGTTGAGCATCACTTCAGCCACTCTTAACTTTGTTCACTTGGACCCCTCTTAACAGTACGATGGTTCCTATGACTCAACAAAGAAGAAAAGGAAACTACGAAACAACTATGTCTTCGCACTCCATATTCTTCATGCGATGTCTTCTCTTGTCATAGTCTTCAATGTGAATATCTTCACACACCACCATTGTCATCAATGTCTTCACACATTTTTAGGAGTCATCTCTGGTAGGTAAACCGAATCAATATGGGACTACTACCTGTATTATCCTGCAATTCTCACAAACACATTAGTCCCTCAACCAAATTTGTCATCAATACTCCAAAACCAACTAGGGGTGGACACCAGATGCACTTAGAATCTCCCCCTTTTTGGTGATTGATGACAAACTGCTTGATGTTTTCAGCGGGGATAAAAGTATGTGAAAGTTTAGTGTTGTGAGTATTGTCTTCATACATATGACGAGGCTCCCCCCGAAGATGTGCATATAAATGATTTGCTTTTGAATGCAAATGCACATGGCAGGTTTTGCTTTGTGGAGGCTGAGGGAGTCCTGGATTAGGGGGTATCCGGACAGCCGGACTGTATACATCGTCCGGACTATTGAAGCGTGAAGATACAAGACTCAAGACTTCGACCCGTGTCCGGATGGGACTCTACTTTGCGTGGAAGACAAGCTTGGCAATCCGGATATTGAGTTTCCCTCCTTGTAACCGACTCCATGTAAACCCTAGCCCTCTCCGGTGTCTATATAAACCGGAGAGGTTGGTCCTTAGAAGGCCGATCACAATTACAATCATACCATCATAGGCTAGCTCTTAGGGTTTAGCCTCTACGATCTCGTGGTAGATCTATTCTTTTACTACTCATATCTTCAATATTAATCAAGAAGGAAGTAGGGTTTTACCTCCCTTGAGAGGGCCCGAACCTGGGTAAACATTGTGTCCCTTGCTTCCTGTTACCATCAGCCTAGACGCACAGATCGGGACCCCCCTACCCGAGATCCGCCGGTTTTGACACCGACATTGGTGCTTTCATTGAGAGTTCCTCCGTGTCATCGCTGCAAGGCTCGATGGCTCGTCTCGTCGTCAAGGGCAACATTACCTCGGGGGGAGCTCTGGCTGTAGGCCAAACTCTCCGACTTGGCGGCTTTATTATGGCTGCCCCATCGGCGGTTGCACCGATGGTGGCCTCTTAGGTCATCAAGCATAACCTTCGCGTCAGTTCGGAACTCGCCGAACAGATGGATCCGATGGAGCTCTCTTCCCTTAATGAGCTCTTGGATCGCATCGCCGCTCTGGGAGTCACTACAGACTATGACCGGATCGGGCTTAAACCCGACCAAAGGGACATCAGATCCCCGTCGGCCACCCATGAGATAGCGGTAGTGGAGGAACCACGCACGGATTGCCCCCTCAACTTTGAGGACGAATTATGTCCGGACCACCGAACTCCTTGAGCCACACACCTGCTCAAAGGAAGACATGACCCGGGCCCTGGACTTAGAATCGGGCATTGGGCCGAAGAAATTGGGCAGCACTCCGGATCCCAAGCTGTCAGGCTCGGAACCTCCCACGCCCCCGGGTGTTAAATCGGATCAGAATCCGGATTCAGCTAACAACACCCACCTGGACTTAAACCGTCTCTCCCGCATCAGGCAAGAGCCCCAGGAGACTGTACATCGCTACTAGGCCAGATTCCTCCTTGCGCTTAACAAGGTCAAGGACTGCCGCGAGGAGGACGTAGTCTCACTCTTCTGCAAAAACTGCACGGACAAAGGACTCCTTAATGCTATAAGCCGCCATGACATAGTACACTTCGCGGACTTGGCAATCATAGTACAGAAGTATTGTGTGATGGAAAGCGCCTGGAAAACCCAAACAGAATTTTGGGACAATACGGCTCTCACCAAGACCTTTGTCCGAAGTAAATGGGCGAACTCTCGTAAGTCGGCCGATCCGACTCCCAAGAAACCAAAACCCGCCCCGGGGCGGGGAACCGTATTGGAAGGATGGCTTAATGGACCATGTAAACTCCACAGCACTCCGGACATAACACCAACTCATAGCCTTAGAGCATGTTGGATACTCCGGCAGGTTGCAAAAAGTGGCGAGGATCTTCTTGCAAGCCATAAAGCAGAACAACATCCCGCCAACGAACACAATACGGTATTAACAGTCTTCGAGATTTTCGCCTCAAACAATAGGCGCAAGCGAGCTCATCGAAGCTCCACTGAAATTTGCCATGTGGCAAAGATAAACCCCTGGAATGACACTTCTATAACTTTCAATGCCAGTGATGAACCTCGATTCCAGATTGTCCGGGCACCGGCCGCTCTGGTCCTTAGTCCAATCGTGGACGACTTTCGGCTCACTAAAGTACTCATGGACGGCGGGAGTGAATTAAACTTGATCTATGAAGAAACGCTGAACAAGATGGAAATTTGTAAAGGCTGCATTGAGCAAAGCGGCACCACCTTTAGGGGAATCATTCCTAGTCGGGAAGCGTGATGTGCGGGAAAAATCACACTCGATGTGGTATTCGGCACCCCGAAAAATTACAGGTCCGAAGAAATTACATTCCAAGAGGCTCCTTTTAGCAGCGGATACCACGCCCTTCTAGGGCAGGACGCGTTTACGAGCTTTCAAGCCATACCCCATTACGGGTACATGAAGCTTAAAATGCCCGGACCCAATGGAATCATTACTCTAGCCAGTGATCCGGACGTCGCACTTTGCACCAAAAACAAAACCGCAGCACTAGCCCTGGAAGCATTATCCGAAGCCCTAACAGCCGAAGAATTAACAATACTGCGGGCCACCATGGACAGGGACGACGTGATATTCGACAAGCGACCCAAGTCCACCTCATTTAAACCCGCGGACAAGATAGTCAAATTCCAAGTCCATCCAACGGACCCCACAAAGACAGCTTCCATCGGGACACAGTTGAGCCCCGCAATGGACGCCGCACTGCGAGAATTCTTACGCGAGAATTTTGACATTTTCGCCTTGCACC
This sequence comes from Triticum aestivum, assembly GCF_018294505.1. Lineage (NCBI taxonomy): Eukaryota > Viridiplantae > Streptophyta > Magnoliopsida > Poales > Poaceae > Triticum > Triticum aestivum. The sequence goes on along the minus strand of NC_057804.1, from coordinate 164,521,225 downwards.
CATCGGACATGCCGGGCATCCCACGCAGGTTGGACGAACATAGCCTCAATATACTAAAAGGATACAAACCAGTCAAGCAGACTCTAAGGCGGTTTTCAGAGCCCAAACGGCAAGCCATGGGGGAAGAGCTAGCCAAACTACTCGAGGCTGGATTCATCAGAGATATTAAACATCCGGATTGGCTGGCAAACTTGGTAATGGTACCAAAGAAGGACAAATCCTGGCGCCTATGTGTCGACTTCAAAGACCTCAACAAGGCTTGCCCTAAGGATCCCTTTCCCCTCCCTCGCATCGATCAAATCATCGATGCCATAGCAGGACACGACTCGCTGTGTTTTCTCGACGCATACTCTGGATACCATCAAATAAAGATGGCAGAGTCCGACCAAGCTACAACAGCTTCAATAACGCCATATGGCCCTTTTTGCTTCAACACTATGCCTTTCGGGCTTAAGAATGCCGGCGCAACCTATCAACGCATGATTCAAACATGCCTGGAAAAGCAAATCGGCAAAACAGTGGAGGCATATGTGGACGACGTGGTCATAAAAACAAGACACGTCGAAACCCTAATAGATGACTTGAGGCTTACATTCGATAACCTCCGGACATACGACATCAAGTTGAATCCGGAAAATGCGTTTTTGGCGTCCCCTCGGGGAAACTGCTGGGCTTCATTGTTTCCAATAGAGGAATTGAAGCGAATCCGGCAAAAATTCGAGCTCTGTCGCAGTTGGCTATACCAACAGACCTCAAGCACATCCAGAAACTAGCTGGATGCGTGGCTGCTTTGAGCCGCTTTATCTCCAGGTTAGGAGAAAAGGCATTACCTCTTTACCGCCTCCTTCAGCGCACCGAACACTTCGCGTGGACGGATGCAGCTGCGGCCGGACTTGATGAAATAAAGACCTTACTGGCCAGTAATCCAGTCCTAACAACGCCAAATATCGGCGAGCCTATGCTACTGTACATAGCTGCAACACATCAAGTTGTAAGTGCAGTGCTCGTCGTCGAACGAGAGGTTGACGGATACAAATTCCTGCTCCAAAAGCCGATTTATTATGTATCCACGATCGTCACACCATGCAAATCCCGATACCCACACTATCAAAAAATAGCATACGCGGTCTTCATGGCATCCCAGAAGCTGCAACACTAGTTTCAAGAGTGTTCAATTACGGTAGCCTCCGAAGTACCACTCAATGACATAATAAATAACCGCGATGCTACGGGACGGATTGCTAAATGGGCTATCGAGCTCCTTCCGGTCGACGTAATATACAAACCACGGCGGTCCATTAAGTCGCAAGTACTGGCTGACTTTGTCGCCGAATGGACAAAAGCCGAACTCCCTAAAGAGTACGGCTACTACGTCTTGAGCTTGCATTGGTTTTCCTTGAAGAGGAGAGGGTGATGCAGCAAAGTGTAGCGTAAGTATTTCCCTCAGTTTTGAGAACCAAGGAATCAATCCAGTAGGAGGCTCCTCAAAAGTCCCACGCACCTACACAAACAAACTGAGAACTCGCAACCAACGCAATAAAGGGGTTTTCAATCCCTTCACGGCCACTTGCGAAAGTGAGATCTAATAAAGATAGTATGATAAGATAAATATATTTTTGGTATTTTGTAATATAGATGCAAAAAGTAAAGATGCAAATAAAGGTAGATTGAAAGCAAATATGATAAGAGATAGTCCCGGGGGCCATAGGTTTCACAAGAGGCTTCTCTCAAGATAGCATAAGTATTACGGTGGGTGAACAAATTACTGTCGAGCAATTGATAGAAAAGTGCATAGTTACGAGATTATCTAGGCATGATCATGTATATAGGCATCACGTCCATAACAAGTAGACCGACTCCTGCCTGCATCTACTACTGTTACTCCACACATCGACTGACTCCTGTCTGCATCTAGAGTATTAAGTTCATAAGAACAGAGCAATGCATTAAGCAAGATGACATGATGTAGAGGGATAAACACATGCAATATGATATAAACCCCATCTTGTTATCCTCGATGGCAACAATACAATACGTGGCTTGCAACCCTTTCTGTCACTGGGTAAGGACACCACAATATTGAACCCAAAGCTAAGCACTTCTCTCATGGCAAGAAAGACCAATCTAGTAGGCCAAACCAAACTGATAATTCGAAGAGACTTGCAAAGATAACTCAATCATACATAAAATAATTGAGAGAAGATTCAAATATTATTCATAGATAAACTTGATCATAAACCTACAATTCATCGGATCTTGACAAACACACCGCAAAAAGAGTTTACATCGAATAGATCTCCACAAGAGAGGGGGAGAACATTGTATAGAGATCCAAAAAGAGAGAAGAAGCCATCTAGCTAATAGCTATGGACCCGTAGGTCTATGGTAAACTACTCACAACTCATCGGAGGGGCAAGGATGTTGATGTAGAGGCCCTCCATGGTCGATTCCCCCTCCGGCAGAGTGCCGGCGAAGGCTCCAAGATGGGATCTCGCGGATACAGAAGGTTACGGCGGTGGAAACTGTGTTTTGTGGTACTCCTGGATGTTTCCGGGGTACGTAGGTATATATAGGAGGAAGAAGTATGTTGGTGGCCGCCTGAGGGGCCCACAAGACAGGGGGGCGTGCCCTACGTGGGGGGGGGGGGCTATCTCGTGGGGACCTCGGAAGCTTCTTGACTTGCACTCCAAGCTCTCCGGATCATGTTCGTTGCAAAAATCACGCTCCGGAAGGTTTCATTTCGTTTGGACTCCGTTTGATATTCCTTTTCTTTGAAATACTGAAATAGGCAAAAAACAGCAATATGGGCTGGGCCTCCGGTTAGTAGGTTAGTCCCAAAAATGACATAAATGTGTAAAATAAATCCCATAAACATCCAAAAGGGGTAATATAATAGCATGGAACAATAAAAAATTATAGATACATTGGAGACGTATCAACGACGCGTACTCCAACTGGACCATGCACTTCGACGACTCTAAAATGCTGGCCGGATTGGGAGCAGGTGTAGTCCTGACGTCTCCCACCGGAGACACGGTCCAGTACATCCTCCAAATATTATACACAGGCTCCAACAATGCAGCCGAATATGAGGCTCTGTTGCACGGTCTTCGGATGTCAGTCTCTATGGGCATCCAATGCCTAGAAGTGCGCGGGGATTTGAACCTTGCAATATCACAAATAAATGGAGACTTTGATGCCAAGGATCCGAAAATGGCGGCCTACCGTAATGCCGTCCTCAAAATGTCAGCTCGGTTCGAGGGGCTCGAATTCCACCATGTGGCTCGAGAAAACAATCAAGCGGCGGACGTCCTCGCTCGCATCGGCGCTAAACACGACCCTGTCCCACCTAACATATTCTTGGAAAGGTTGTTCAAGCCATCCGTAGTATGGGAAGGGGAGTCCGACAATACTAGCACGGATCTGAACACACCCCCAGATTCCGAACCATCAGACATAATCGGAGGCTCTGCCACTAAAATAACATCTCCGGCCCACGAAATCATGGCTGTAATCGCCCCATGGACCGAGCCTTTCTTGGCCTACCTAAATAGGCAGGAGCTCCCTGAAGACCAAAATGAAGCATGCTGCATCGTCCGGCGTTCTAAAGCTTACAAAGTCCATGAAGGGGAACTCTATAAGAAAAGCACGACCGGAGTGCTCCAAAGGTGCATCTCCGAAGAGGAAGGGCGGCAGCTCTTGGCTGAAATCCATGCCGGACTGGGCGGGCACCACGCCGCGGCTCGAGCACTAGTCCGCAAGGCCTTCCGTACAGGAGTCTATTGGCTGACGGCCTGAGCAGATGCACAAGACCTTGTCAAACATTGCGTCGGTTGCCATCTCTTCACCAATCAGAGTCATATGCCCCTACCGCTATCCAAACAATCCCCATAACTTGGCTCTTCACGGTCTCGGGGCTGGATATGGTCGGACCTCTTAAAGGGGGAAGCCATAAAAAATACTTATTGGTCATGGTGGACAAGTTCACCAAATGGATAGAAGCCAAACCAGTCAAAACGGCCAAATCCAGACCAGTCATAGACTTCATATCCGGGGTCGTACACCGACACGGCGTCCCCCACAGCATCATCACTGATAATGGCTCCAATTTCACAGCCGACAAGGTGAAAACTTGGTGCGGCAAAATGGGCATTAAGCTCGACTACGCTACCGTCTACCATCCCCAAACAAACGGCCAGGTCAAACAGGAAAACGGTCTCATCATGAGCGGCATCAAACCCAAACTAGTGCGATCTTTGACAGAGTCAGATATGCACTGGGTCGAGGAGCTCAACTCCGTACTCTGGGGGCTGCGGACCACGGCGAATCGCACCACCGGATGTACACCATTTTTTATGGTGTACGGCGCGGAAGCAGTTTTACCCTGCGACATAATACATGATTCGCCACACGTACGCATGTACGAAGAGAAGGAAGCCGAGCTAGACCGGTAGGATAACTCGGATGCCCTAGAGGAGGAGCGCGACGTTGCAAAGGCCCGCTCCGCATTCTATCAACAGCAGGCTCGACGATACCAAAGCAAAGAAGTACGGGCCAAAACTTACAATATTGGCGAACTCATTCTACGCCTACCGGAGAAGAAGAAGGACATGCTCAAACCCACGTGGGAAGGTCCCTTTGTCATTGACAAAGTTCTCACCGGAGGAGCGTACCGCTTACGTAAAGCATCCGATAACAGGCTCGAGCCGAACCCATGGAACGCGGCCAGACTCCGGAGATTCTACGCCTAACGCCGAACTCAATGTTGGTCTCCTTACTCCCTCCCTTTTATTTATGATCCATTCCTTCTCCTTTCTCGACTTTTTCTTCCTCTTCACACAAAGTATTTAATACAGTACGGACTTCCGGATTACTCCGACCGCACTATGTGTGTAAGCAATACCTGGGGGCTTCCTATACGGAAGCTAGAAATAAATACTCTAATGGCTTTTCGCCCATCACATATGCATTCCTTTTTTCATATGTGCCTTTTCTTCACCATTATATGCATCAATATGACTTAAGATGTGGCCAAGCTGGGTTGCCTGGCTCTTGTGTTTATGCCCTATGTTCCCGTTAATTCGGCTAGGGCATAAGGGGAGCAGCTCTGCGATTGTTACTACCGGTTTAGCCGGATGTGTACCTCAGACTGGGTGAAGCCGAAAGCTAGTTTCCTTAAGAGAATATTCGATCGGTGAACAAAAGATGTATTCGTTTATTACAACGGAAATCCCTAGAAGTCTTGTATCCTGCGTCATCATTCGCAGTCCGGACATGCGCATTGTTGCATGCGTACCCAGGGAAAGGAACCCCTAACGGAACTATTCTCCCTGGAAGATGTTTCTTACTATCCATGTAATATAACATAACTAGTTGGGTACTTGTCTGTTCAAGCACTTATGACCCCTACGCCTGGTTTCCACGCATACCCCGGTTTTGTATAACCGAGCGGGTATTCAGACACATCCCGGACTGTAGGATCCGAGGGCTGAAGCGAAAAGGTCCGCCATGACAAATGATTTGAATCCGGCTAGGGGCTACTTATGCCCACTGAATTACACAGTCACTTGGACTAACTATATTCCTCCTCTATACCATCCAACATGCTATCTAGCTTACAATCCTGTTGAGAATACTTGGCGGCTAACGCTACCTGGTCATATACCAGACTTACAGGAATTTCTTGCCCATCGGGCCCCGCCGGTCCTACTTCGGCCATATGGTTCGGGTCCAGCTTGGTGTAGTGCGTCTTCACCCTAGCCCAGGCTTCTCTTGCACCTTGCCGGCAAGCTAACATCTTCCACAATCTGAAGCGCCTCTGTGCTCCTTGAAGCATATCTATAAGCTCCCCCATGCCGTTCGGCAGTAAGCTTGATGGCCACAAGGCCTGAGCAACACCCTTCATCACTTGCCGAGCTCGCCCATGTAGTTGCGAGAGGTCTTGCAGTAAATCACTTGCAGATGAGGGCATCTCCTCCTCAGGGTGACCCGTTAACATTCTTGCAAGCAAAATTCTTTCAAAATACTTCCTCGCTGAACTATCATACAGTTCGTCTGGGCACTCACCATAAATGCCGCGTCGAAGCCTTTTGTTCTCCTTCACGGAGTCCGCCAGTTGAGCGCGGACGTCTTTTAATTCCACATCCAGCCGAATATTGGCATCTTGAAGATTGTTCTTCTCTTGCCTAACTTGCATAAGGATACATTCGCCAGCCTTTAGCTGCCTTTTGAGATGCGAGTCGTCATCCGTTACGCCCTCCGGATTCACCCCGGGATTGTCTGCAGAATTTTCTGTTAGACTAGTCACACCAGCCGCTTACTAACTCGTGCATCTTCATACAATTGAGACAAATGTTACCAGAGGAGGCCTTCTGGGATTCCTCTAACTTGGCAACCGTGTCCCTCAGCTGGGCCTTGCATTCCTCCAGCTCCCGAGCCAGTTGTTCATTCTTATCTACAAGGACCTGTGCATAAATCGATCCTTCAAACAGTTGTTCCAACCATTTAAAGTCTCAGGGGCTACTGCTATACATGCTTATCAAAATTTCTTACCCATATATCTTTGGTATACTGGTTCGTCGCTCGGGCAAGCCCGCCTTGAGCAGCTCGGATGTATGCGTCTCCCAAATTGAAGGCATTAAATGTCTCTTCAGAAAAGATGTTGTTCTGAAGCACGGCCCGTCAGCGCCGGTGATTCATGGCGCTCTCTACTTCGGAATTCGTGGCCGAGAGCATATCCGCGTCCTCTGTCGGAGAACTGTGCGGCATCGGCCCCGTGTTCGCCTCCGCTCTCGAAGCCGGTTCTAGAATCCGGCTGGTGGAGGCGTGATCGGCGGGATCTCCGGATATAGTCTGGCTACTCCTCTTCCTGCCAGGACACAAAGGGCGCTGTTATACTTTAATACCATAATCGCAAGACAGGTTTTTACCTTACCTCTGCAGTGGTGTGTCGACCCTTACCACCTTCCTCTTGAGCCTGCCCGATCCGGGCACCAGTGGTCGACGAGTCCCTAGGGGCTCGGCCCCGCGCTCCGACCATCGTCTCTGCAAGAAACACGACACTTCAAGGGTAATGCATGACATCTGAAGGGAGTCCTCTTCGGAGGATAGGGTTTTTTCAGTTTGGCTTACACACGACACAGGGAGCAGTCCGGGATAGTCGGCAGTAATGGCCACTGAGGCACCATCACAGCTCGCTTGATAAAATACCCCGTTGACAAGTTCCACAGTAATATCCAGATCTTCTTCGAGTCCTGGATCTAGGGCCCTTCCGGGGTCCTCTGGCTGCGGGGAGGGGCTGAAGATTCCTTCTACGGCCCTCCTCAGTTCCTGCTCGGAAACATTAATGCGGGTAATCTTAGCAGAGAACGCTCAAGTAAGTGAAGCAGAGAAATAAATGACGACTTACCCACTCTGGGGGCTGTACATGGAGAGTCCATCCCGGGGTTTAATGCGAAGGAAATCTTCCTCTTCCCCTTTGTATAAATCGGACAATTTCCTTGCCAGAGCGGTGGCGGAGTCCAGACCCTTACGGCGGCAGCAGGTGGCGTCGTCTTCCCCGTTGAAGTGCCACATGGGCTTCCCCCGATATTGAAGCGGTTGCACTCCACACATTATGCATATTGCCATGACCTCGACTATCGTTAGTCCGGATTTGGCCAGTAACTTTATCCTGCTCATCAGGAAATGTATTTCCCTGGTATCCTCCTCTTGGGGGCCCCTGGGGCGCCAGCTTAGACGTGCCTTCGGCGGGGCGTTACTGAACTTGGGGAGACCTATCCGGACTGGATCCATAAGGGGAACATCATCAATGTAAAACCACTCTGAAGGCCAGTTCTCTAGTGCCTTCTTGGGAGCGCCGAATAGGTATCCGGTCTCGGCAATGCGCCATACTTCGGCCCCGCCCACTTGACATAGGGATTCGCCCTGGGTGCGGGGGACAAGGCAGAACAACTTCTTCCATAACCCGAAGTGAGGTTTGTAGCCTAAAAATAGCTCGCAAAGGGCGACGTACCCTGCTATGTGTAGTACGGAGGCAGGGGTAAGGTTGTGCAACTAGAGGCCGCAGAACTCCAGGAGCCCGCAAAGAAACGGGTGGATGGGAAACCCGACGCCCCTTAACAGATGCGGGATAAAGAATATCCGCTCCTCTGGAGATGGATTAGGAGATCCCTCCGCTTGTTCCCTCCATTATAGGTGGCTATTCCGGCTCGAACGGGGACCATAAACGCTGGTGGGAGAAATCCTTGGGTTTGTAACTTTACCAAACGACTATGAGGAACTGAACACTCTTCCCAACCCCCCAACTTGGAGCGAGGAGAGCGAGCAGAAGAGCTGCGACGACCGGCCATGTTGGAATGATTTTTTCCGGAGCGCTCTGTGGGATGCTTGCTCAAGGGGGAGAGTGAGGTTTGGATCTGAGAATTCCTGTCTCTTCAAATAGACGGCGTGCCGGAAGGATCGCGGGTGGCAAATGCAAAAATGCCTCGTCTCCTTGCATTCGCTTGACACGTGGAGATGGTCATTATTGAGGCATTGAAGCCAAGGAGTGTGACATTGATGGGAAATTCGACACTATTTGTCGTAGTAGGTACATTGGAGTATTCGGAGAAGGAACCCGCCTTGCAATGCCGAAGACAAAACTGTGCACCGGACTCATCATCATTGAAGCCTGGTTCAGGGGCTACTGAGGGAGTCCTGGATTAGGGGGTATCCGGACAGCTGGACTGTATACATCGTCCGGACTATTGAAGCGTGAAGATACAAGACTCAAGACTTCGACCCGTGTCCGGATGGGACTCTCCTTTGCGTGGAAGACAAGCTTGGCGATCTGGATATTGAGTTTCCTTCCTCGTAACCGACTCCATGTAAACCCTAACCCACTCCAGTGTCTATATAAACCGGAGAGGTTGGTCCTTAGAAGGCCGATCACAATTACAATCATACCATCATAGGCTAGCTCTTAGGGTTTAGCCTCTACGATCTCGTGGTAGATCTACTCTTGTACTACTCATATCTTCAATATTAATCAAGCAGGAAGTAGGGTTTTACCTCCCTCGAGAGGGCCCGAACCTGGGTAAACATTGTGTCCCTTGCTTCCTGTTACCATCAGCCTAGCCGCACAGATCAGGACCCCCTACCCAAGATCCGCCGGTTTTGACACCGACAGAGGCCATCTTCAAAGTGTGAAGACAATACATTATGCATATAGAAGGGTAATGAAGATAATGATATGCATAATCGAAAATGGACGTCTACAGAATGACTTCATGTGGAATTTATCATCGCAACACAGAGTAGCAGAAAAAGTAGTAGACGACCATCTAGTTTAAGTATTACAGCTCAAAGAACCAATGTTTCACAAGACGAGAGTTGTAAAAACTTGGCAAAATAATGCAACCACCCATAAGGACCCGCTTTAAGACTATCAACTCATATTCTTCTCCCCCTTTTGTCAGTAATGACCAAAAATGTTTGAAGACATAGAGCATCTACTCGTTCCCAGAAGTAGATGGTGGAGCAGGGTCGACGTTGGAGTTTGGTAGTGCAGAAGGGCCTGGTGCAGAGTCGAGATGCAGTGTAGCCATGGTCGGTGAAGTGTTGTCATCTTCTTCATCGATGACATTTGCAACAATAGTTGCAGCCAAAAATGAATACTCAGAATCTTCAAGTGATGGAGTGCGTGCCAACTTGCATTTGGTGGAGGCCTGGAATCAAACTTGAAGCTTTCGGTGAAGCCATCTACGTGAAGATCATCTTTAGAACACAGCAGAGTGAGGCTCTTACAGGACCGCCGCGCATTCTCATGGGTAACAAATGACTTCTTGGTGGCCAGATTGTGGATACGATTGACATCCACCAAGAGACTATGCATCTGACGCTTCAGCCAGTCGTGGTGCTTGTCCTGCTTCTGATGTAAGGCCACAAGAAGCTCTCGGTCATTGAGTACACGAGAACGCTTCCGAGGCCTTTGAGCAATTGTACTGACAGTGGCTTCGGTATTTGGTCGATGAGGCATACGCACATTGCCAGCCAGAGGATAAGCAGGAATAGCAGCATTTGGTACATGAACGCCTTCTATTGGCTGAGTGAAGCTTTGATGACCAACATTATGAAGATATAGCGGCTCCCTGGAAGGCTCGGGGTAGATGGCTTCAACTAATAGATCAACCTCAGGCAGAAAGACAAGATGGTTGCGTGCTAAAGGCTGATAGTTGATAGTGGAATGAAGTTTGATTAGGCGCATCACCCATGGAGCATAAAACTTTAGGCCAAACAGATCAATCCCAGATGCAACAAGTTGTCTGATGAAGAAATCCTGGGAGTTGAATCTGATGCCATTGACAATATAGAATACAAAAGTCTTCATAGTTCTTTCAAGTTTGGCATCAGTAGAATGTCCCTTGATTGGCCATAGAGTACGCCTCAATATATGATAGACTGTGTGGGGCAAGTACTCTCGGTCCTGGACAAAGAATTCCTTGGGATATTCTGCATCTTGAGGCAATGGATTCATCATGCTGAGCATCTGACTCATATTGGGTTCAAGCCTTTGAAAAATGCTCTGCAGTTCTTCTCTGTGACGCTGACAACCAGGCTCATACAATTCACCTAGAGTGGGCAGGGAGGTAAGCTCGATGATGTCTTGAGCTTTAGCTTCATGGTGCACATCTCCTGTCATCCACTCGAGGATCCATGTCTTCGGATCCCTGTTGTAGCCACAAATGTGAAGAGTAGCATAGAAGTGCAGTAGAAGCTCTTCATTCCAGTGCTCTTTGGTAGTGACAAATTGCAGAAGACCGACATCCCGAAAGCAGTCCAGAGCTTCCTCAAGATAGGGGAGCCCAGCAATAGCTTCACAATCAAGACACATGTAAGGAAAGATTCTCTCTTGATTGTAGAGGACACATGAGTAATAGCTGCACTGTTGATGGCTCCAAAAGCGATCTGAAGAGATCTTTGGCTTCGAGTATGGGTTCTTGTCCTTGTCAAAGAAAGTATTGTGTGCTCTGAAGCTGTTGACATTGAAAGATCCTGGTGATGTAGCAGCACCTGTAAGCCCTGGCAGCCTGGGCCTTGGCTTCTGAACCCGTGGTCGCTGCTCCACATGATAATCATATTGTGGTCCGGGACCAATGGGAGGAACCAGGATTGGCCAGCGAACTGTGACCAACTCCCCATCACGGTTGTAAGCCGTTTCCATAGTGTGAGGCCTTGGGGGAGGAACATCACCGTTAGTGGGGATCGACATCACAGAAGCTTCAGGATTCACATTAGCTTCAGGCACAACATTAGCTTCAGGCTCCATACGATCTTCAGCCAAGACAGGGTCATTGGCTTCAACAGTGTTTGTGGCAGCCTCATTGTTATCAACCTCCATTTGGTCAACGACCGGAGGGTCTTACACAATCACATTCTCCTCGAGAATGACTTGATCTAGGTCAGGGGGTGTGGCAACTCTCTCTTCTCTTCTTTCTTCTTCTTCGGCTGATGTAGCCAGAATGTCTTCAGCAGCTTTGGCTTAAGACATTGGAACCATCACAGAAGGATTCTCTTCAGGGAACACTTGATGTGCCACTGAGCTAGATTGTTGTGAATCTTCTGCTGGGATGGTTGACATGGAGACAGATGGCCTGAGATCTCTGCGAAGCCGTTGAAACATGGGCGACGCCTTTGGTGATGGTTTGGTCTCCATGTAGTTGTCGTCATTCAGCACTTGATTGGTAACTGGTGCTGGTGGAGTACATGGTGTTTCATCATGAACCGAGGTTTCTTCTTGAGGGTGCTCAGCCCAGGAATCATCTTGAGCGATGGGCATCAAAGGACGACCAATGCTAACATATTCACTGCTCGTTGGAGCAGGTGATGATACCAAGTGGTGCTCGAGTTGAGGAAGGACTTCATCGTCAACAACATTGTCGTCATGACCAATGTCTTCAGTTGCGTTGGGGTAAACAGCTAGAACTTGTTCATCTTCATGAGCCTCTGTGGAAGCAGGATGGTGGAGCACAACACGTTGTTTTTGATTTGTGGTAGCAGGAAGAGCAACTGAGATGGGTTCAACAATGAGTGGCTGAGAGGCCGCAGCACGCTCTTTCCTTGAAGACTTAGTTTCCTTAGTCTTCAACTTCTTATTGGAAGGGGCATCATCAGATGCGTCCTTGTGCTTGCGCTTCTTGGCTTTGGCTTCAACTTCCCTTGTTTTCTTCAGATCTGAAGCTGCTGAGGGGACCTTAGGCTTCGAGCCTGTCATGCTGGCAGGGACACTACTAGGAAAACGCTTATAGATAGAATTTTACTAGTAGCGTTGGTTTAAGCAAAAATGCTACTGCTAAGTACCAGTAGCGCTGGGAATAACAAGTGCTACTAGTACAATTTAGTAGCAGCGATGGTTAAGGTGGACAGTGCTACTGTTAAATGTGCCACACCACATGACCAAGTCAAGAGATACTAACAGCGCTTGGAACCTACGCAACGCTACAACAAAAGCAATAGCACTAACGCTCTTTGTGGCCCTGTGCTACAGCTGTGGATAGACATCCACTGGCACGACTGGCCTCCTCACCTCTCTCTCTCTCTCTCATTTCTCTCTCTCTCCCACGCGATCCCCAAATCACCGCCCCTGCCGCCGGCCTTCCCTGCCAACTCCGGCAAGCTCTGGCGCCATCCAGCATACCCACGGCTCCCCCTCACCGAGCTCTACCTGCTCCACCTCTTCGATCTGCCTTCCCCTGCCTTGTGTGGTCGCTCGCTTCGGTCAAACCTCGCTAGGGTTTTGGTGCTTGCGGGGCTAGGTCGCCGACGTGGTTCCGACGCCTTGCTTCGGTGTGACTCGCCTCCTGGTTGTGCCTAGGTGTCGCACGTGTCACTGATGCGGCCCAGTGGTCGCTGGCAATGCGGCGGTTGCCTGCCTCTCCACGGCTTCGCGTACCTCGCCTCCTGCTGCCATGTGACGGCGGTGAGTTGGCCACACCGCAACCGCGGCGGTGGCGATGCGTGGCCTCGGCTATAACCCCTTCATGGTGAGCTTCTCCTTCTCTGCCCTACTGCCGCCTCTACTGCCTAGACCATGGCCGCGGTGATCTTGGTCCTCTTCGTGTACTGTTAATATGACTTAGGTCTTTGAGGACGCTTGGATTGATGGATACGGTCTGCTACTTGATTTGTGCTTTACTGAAATTAGTTGGGGTAGTTGGTTACTGTTTAGGGTTCATATTTGGGCCTAGATTTGTTGATGTGCTAATGCTCCTGTTGATCCACTAGTCCATACTCTAGTTCTAGTTCATGCCTATGGACTGGTCATTGGGGATTTGGTGATGCTGGTGGTCCTATGTGCTGCTGGTGGTCCTATGTGCACTTGTTTGATATACTAGCACTGTATCCTTAATTGACAGTTAAACCATTAACCTACCATGCATATAGATGTGTTCATGTGGAATTGATGCTACTCTAACTCTGTGATCAAATTGTGGTCATGATCTAGTTCTGGTTGTAGTTCTTGTTATTTAAATGGTCCTTTGATTTCAGTTTCTCTTGCTGCAAGTATAATTACATGCTTATATTCTTGTTGGTCACTTGTTACTCTTCAAGCTGGTATCTGTGTTTAATACATATTAGTTTTTATTTAAATACCATGTACTTGTATTTCTTGTTCTATTTAGTACATCATCTTTTAGTGGTTTAGTTGTATATTGCACATCACATAGTCCTGGTAGTTGCATGTGCTGACACTTATTTTATTGCTTTAGTTATATCAGATGTTTCTTTTACATGCTTAGTAATTAACAGTATCATTGGTTTAAAGGATATAGCCCTTTATTTATAGATACTTATATTGCTTTACCTGGTTCAGTTTAGAATAGATGCTCTCTTGGTCTTAGCTTTTCTCTCTTCCTTTCTTTCCTCCTCTTCTAAACTCTACTGATAAGAACAGTTGCTCCTTGATCTTAACCAAGCCCATGATGCTGGTCTGAGGCTCCTTGACCTTAACGACTTGGCTCTCCAAGCAACAAAATCAGTTCAGCGGCGCTCTTGGTTCCTCTTTCTTGCTTATTGGTCAGATTCTGAATCTAGATTCTGCTATTTTGGTTCATATTCCATTGATTTGGTACGCTACATCTACATTGATGCATCAACTCTGCTCCATAAATATGGATACATGTTTGCAGGTAGTTTTCTTCGATAGTTTTGTGTTGCCATTGCTCCCAGTCATCAGATTCTGGTAAGTTATCTAACACTGATGTTAGAGTGCAGATGCGCCTTTTAGGTTTAGGAGCACCGCCGTCTAGCTCAGCAGGCGAGAGCTCTAAGTGTTGTTATGTCTGAAATTCCATGGACAACCTTGTTTTGTTGCCATAGTTATTACTAGCCATGCTCGGCAGTATGACACACATTGTGGCTGATGGATTTCGGTTTTCCATGTGGTGTAAAAAGAAATATTTAATAGTTTTTTTCCTGTTTAATTGATAACTACTTGGGTCGTGGAGGGTGGTGTTGAACGTGTATGAGTGTTTGATTTACTTATTCCTCTCACGGATGAGGAGAGTAGAAAGTAGCAGTTGGTATTGCTTCTAGTGTAGCAGGCTAAAGCACTGATCTTAGAAAAATAAATAGGTATCCTAAACACTATGATTGTAAACGTGGAAGTCTGTTGTACCAAACGATTATATAGAAATGGTTTGGCAAGATGTGATGGTCTACTGCACTATGTGTGTCTCACTAGTAGTTGTAACAGGTGCTCATTCCCTGATGGACTGAAATGCTTTTGTGCATTACCTGTGTTTACACAGTGTATTTTTTATCTTTGGCACTTGCAGACTTGTGAATCAATCAAGATGCATTTACAATCTTGATCGTAAGAGCTTTCATAAGATAAGCTTGTGTCTAACTTTGCTTCTATTATTCCAATTAATTGAAAAGGATCCAAACAAGGCAGTTCCATTATTCTGAGCAGCTCTTAACAGTGGTGAACAATTGAGAGTGCATTGAAGGACATGGCTACTGTACTGAAGCAAGCAAATTGGGCTGAAGAAGCCATCGATGCGATAAGATCCTTCCGTGACCGTTGTCCAAATGAAGCTCGGGAGTCTCTTGACAATATTCTTCTTGACCTATACAAGGTATCTCGGGCCTGTAAATTTACGTATATAATCTAATAATAATCCCATATCACATTCATGTGTGAATTGGTAGCCTAGTATTTATAACAATCTTCGTTCGTGGTGAACCAGAATGCGGTAGGACAACATAATAGATTGAAATGCTGATAGTGAAGCTGAGAATGGTTGATGTGGATCTAGCTTCTGGCCGGCGGAAAGCAAAGCTGTCTAAATCTCATGGAAGAGTAGTCTATCTCTCTTTGAGGGATGAAAAGGCAAGGTAATAAAAGTCTTACCTACATCGTCATTTGTCCCGCAAACTCCATTCTAAGGCTCTGCTTTGTCTTGAAGGTTGCTGGCTAACCTCTCCCGGGCCTATATGCAGCCTGATAACTATGAGGAGGCTGAAATGCTCTACAAGTATATATCTCGGCCCTGAATTCGGCGTCCACGGCCAAACCCAGGTACCTACAAACTCCCCTTTGCTCTGTTTTAGACCATAATACTAGTCAAATAGACCATAATACTAGTACAATTGTGTAGCTAGAGAGATATTGTTGGTTCTGATGCTTATTGATCGACACACCAAGTGTTTTTACTACTGATGATTACTAGTAATACAACAATAATACATCTGCAACCAAGAGTTAAATTGAAGTGACTTGACAATAAAGGGTACAATGTTGGTAATAATTTGCTGTTACTGATGCCTTCTTACTTGCTTGCTTACGCATGACCTGGGAATTACTCCTACTTGATGCACAAACTTTGCTTGTTGCAATTTGCCTCAAAATCTTGGATTCACAATCTATAATAAGATTTGGTCATGACTAGCACTGTATCCTTCTTAAGTTGGGTTTTCCCCAATTTCTAGGATTGGTCTGTTAGGTACTGCTTATAATTCATATATACTATGCTGCTGCTATATGCTTTTGTTTCTGCTATTGTTACTTAGTGCTCTATAGGTTACTGTTATATTGTACTAATGCTCCAGGCTCTTTTGAGTTCCTAGTAGTGGTCTTGGTTCATTATTTAATTCCAGGATTGGTGAGTTCCTAGTAGGGAACATATGGACATGAAGCTATGGCGGCGACGAAGACGATATCGACATTGGACTGCTGCGACAATGATGACGACGACCATCGGCATTGACACAGGGCTACGGCAGCGACGAAGACGACGACATCGTCACGGTGCTACGGCGACAGCGACAATGACGACATCAACACCATCAACACGGCCTTGTGGAGGCACCGACGCCGATGACATAGACGCATGGCATATATTGTGTGTGTGTGCATGCACACGCGTGCATGTGTGTGTGTGCGTGTGTTAATTATCTACATCAGATATGTATGATTGATGATTGGTTGTATGCATAACATGTATGCATTGTGAAATGCAGGTCTAAACTGAAATAGGTAGACTTTTATTTTTTTAAATCCTAATTTGTTACTAGTAGCGTGGGTGTATCATAGAAGCGCTACTGTTATTCCTTTACTAGTAGCGTGGGTGTGGAATACTAGTAGCGTGGGGCACCAACGCTACTGGTATGTCTATTTAGTAGTAGTGTGGGGTAAAACACACGCTACTGCTAAAAAATAGCTGTAGCATGGGAACCTACGCTACTGCTAGTCCAAAAACCCACGCTACTGGTAAGGTTTTTCCTAGTAGTGGGAAGACAATGCGAGGTTCTTCCTGTCTTGGTGCAGTTTGGGTCACAACAGGCTTCTTTTGTTTGTAAGCCATCCTGGGATCGATGCCAGGGCGCCCAAGAGTTTTGCGCTTCTCAGCTTCATTGTGAGCTTGAACGCATTTCTGAGCGAAATACTTCATGCACTCTCGTGAGCCTTTAGCTTCAGTGCGCTTCTTGTGAAACTCCTCCTTGAGGTCATGCAACATCTTCTTGAAGATTTGAACATCTGCCACGTTGAACTTAGCCATGTTCTTCTTGAAGTGAGCCTTCTCATAATCAATCTTGTTTTTCAGCTCAATAATCTTCTGAGCCAAGGCCAATTCACCAGCAATGGCTCCATGGAAGGTGACGCTGATGTCCACAGGGAGCTGAAGATCATCAATACTGATGTACTGGTTATAGAACCACACATCGATGATGTTATTCAGAATATCAACATCAAAGTGGGGCAGGTCGTTGAAGATTTCTGCCTCTTGCTTGCTCTTGATAAGCATTTCCAAAGCATCATCACCAAGATCTTCATCACTGGACAAATCAATGGCTTCATCTTCGTTGCGCAGAACAACAAATGGTGTCAGGGGTTGTCCAGTGGACTTCTTGGGCAATGGCTTCTTGGCCCTCTTGGATACGCGAGATAAGTATTTAGACTGCACACTGGATTCAGGCGGTGCAGTCTTCAGAGTCTTCCTTGTTGAAGCTTTTGGCGAAGAAGATGGCTTTGAAGCTTTTGCCTTCTTCTTCTTCTTCTTCTCCTTTGGAGGCGAGGGAGCATCTTCAGAATCAGCTTCATCACCAGATTGATCCACTGCTGCTCTCTGAGCAGCAATGTGAGACAGAAGCCCATCAAAATTGGCGAAGGGGCCAATTCTGTTCTCATTAGCTTCACGTGTCCCATCAGATCTTGGAGCGAAGGGGCCAGGGTTGAAGTTGAGGTCAAACTCCTTGTGCTTCCTGGCAGCTGAATCTTTAGCAAACTGATAGTTGCGTTTGAACAGATTGTCGTCACGACACCATAACAGAGAATATGGGTCGGCGACATTAGGCTGTGGTCCTCTGACCATGCAAGGATAGAATTTTCGCTCAATGGCTTCAGCCTTGCTCTTCGACACCAAGCCGCGGTATTGATAGTCACCCCATGGGCGCTTGATGGCATTCTTTTCAGCATATTCAGGCGTGACGAACCTGTACTTGAACCATTCCTCTGCCCAATATCTTCGGATCCACTGAATCCGGTTCTTGCGCTCGTTGTAGTTTTCTTCAGGATCTGACTTGTACTGCTCGTATAGATCAGGAGGCAGATCGAGTGTAGTGTTGCCACGATGTTGCCTGCCACCCTTGCGTGCAGACTTCTTTGAAGCCATGATATTCAGACTGACTGGCTTCAGCATAGTGAATGGCTTCCGTCTGCTGGTCAGACAAGAACTGGCTTTAGGTGACTCAATGTGACGATGTAAGTATTCTGCAAATGAATGCAGACTATGAGAACCAAGGGATTCTCCCACGGACATGTACCTATGACATCATTAGAGATGCGTGGGAAGGGGAAGAGGTCATATGCATTCTCAGAAGATTTTGAAGATAAATTAGTTTAGAAGACAATGACCTTATAGTGCGAAGACATTCACTTATTTGGAGAGAGTTGCTTCCAGATTTGTACGAATCCATGAATAAGTATAAGTGAGGAATCTAACTAGTTATGAAGCATAAGTGAATATACTTGGCATGGTATGAGATCCAGGAGAAGATATATCCAGATTTGGAAGTGAAGAAACCACTTTTGGTTGAAGTGGACGGATTTGACGGATCAAAAAGGCAGTAAAAAGTAAGATTTAATTACCGCAAATGAACTGCTAGAGGGGTTGGAAGAGAGGCAGAGCAGTTCAATCTCTCGCACCCTAACTTGGTGGCGGAAGACACCTATGGCGGTGGTGGAGAGGACGAGGTTTGCGGCCAGCATGAGGACGGCGTCGAAGAAGTCGCGGCAGTAAGCGCTACGTCTCCAGCGTCGAGGAGAGCTAGTGGAGGCGCTAGCGTTTGTGCAAGGTGGCGAGGTGGAAGAATAGATATTAACTGTATGGGTGAGTATTTATAAGAAGGAGGAGGGCGGCGCAGTGCAATTATGCAGGTGCCCCTGGCGGTTCACATCTGAGAGACAGGTGGCATGCATGCAACTCATTAAAAGTTGTTCCATCTTCCCACGCACGCTTGGATTGTCGGGTGGTTGTTCCAGATTCTTCGATTTCCAGGCAATAAGGATACAACATTAAAACAGATTTAAATGTTTGTCAGATTGTCCTCTACCGACAAGGACTCAGAGAAGATAATCGACATGTTTCAGTAGAATGCATATGATTTGGACAGATAGAATTAAGGTAGAAGCACATAATAGGTTAGGGTCCGATCACATTCACTTAGATCAATAAAGATTCAAGAATGAAGACATAGCTATAAGTGAATGCTGTAGAGGACAGAACACAAATATATATATGAAGACCAACTCGACATTGTGAAGACAAACCGTGAAGACAAATCAATGTTGAAGACAAACCAAATGCGAAGACTATGCAACCATGACACCAAGAGAACCACTTCAATAAGAATTTGGTGGTGGCGTTAGCCACCGTATAGGAAGTATTAGACCCAGACACGGTGCACAATTTTCGTGGCGCTCCGAAGTCAAATTCCACATTAATGTATTCACACTCAGAGGGTAAGTCTTCATTGATTGAAGATATACGTTACTTCATGTGTTACACATCTAAGTCGTCAACATGCATAAGCGTTAGGATGTGTGTCCAATTACATGACATTTGAGGATTCTAAGATATTTAGCTCACATCGCAACTTGCAAAACCTTTTCTCATCCAAGGGCTTAGTGAAGATATCTGCCAATTGCTATTCAGTGTTGACGTGAATGATATCAATATCTTCCTTGTTGACATGATCTCTGAGAAAATGATGACGGATCTGAATGTGCTTTGTCTTCGAGTGCTGAACTGGATTCTTGGAAAGCTTGATGGCGCTTTCATTGTCATAGAAGAGTGGTACATTCTTCATGTTGATGCCATAGTACTTGAGTGTTTGCTTCATCCAGAGAACCTGAGCACAACACGATCCAGCAGCAATTATTCAGATTCAACAGTGGAGAGTGATACATAGTTTTGCTTCTTTGAAGACCAACAAACAAGTGATCGACCGAGAAAGTGACATGTTCCTGAAGTGGACTTGCGATCAACCTTGTCACGAGCATAATCAGCATCATAATATCCAATCAGATCAAATGTTGAGCCCTTTGGATACCATAATCCTATTGTTGGGGTGTAAGCCAAATATCAAAGTATTCGCTTCACCGCTAGGTGATGCGACTCCTTTGGTGCTGCTCGGAATTGGGTACACATGCAAACGCTAAGCATTATATCTGGCCTAGATGCACATAAGTAAAGTAAAGAACCAATCATGGAGCGGTATACCTTTTGATCGAACTCTTTACCATGTCGTCAGGGCCCAGATGA
The DNA here is from genome assembly GCF_018294505.1 of Triticum aestivum. NCBI lineage: Eukaryota > Viridiplantae > Streptophyta > Magnoliopsida > Poales > Poaceae > Triticum > Triticum aestivum. The sequence continues at coordinate 164,500,919 of NC_057804.1, read as the reverse complement.
TCTTTGGTTGGCATTGGCGTCGTGTATCCTTTACAGTCTTGCATTCCAAACTTCTTCAAGGAATCTTTGAGGTATTTCTCTTGTGATATGAAGATGCCATTGCTCTGCTGACGGATTTGAAGACCAAGGAAAAATTTCAGCACACCCATCATGGACATATGATATTGCTCTTGCATCATGTGACCAAACTCATCACTATATATTTTGTCAGTGCAGCCAAAGATAATGTCATCCACATAGATTTGACACAAAAATAGTTCACCGTCATATGTCTTCATGAAGAGTGTTGGATCTAGAGAACCAGGTTTGAAGTCTTTGCTCTTCAGGAAGTCTTTGAGTGTGTCATACCAAGCGCGAGGAGCTTGTTTGAGGCCATACAGTGCCTTGTTGAGCTTGTATACCATATCAGGATGTTTTGGGTCTTCAAAGCCAGGCGGTTGTGTGACATACACTTCTTCTTCAGTCTTTCTATTGAGAAAGGAACTCTTCACATCCATTTGGTACAGAAGAATGTTGTGATGGTTGGCATTAGGCTAGCAGTATGCGAATGGCTTCAAGCCTTGCCACATGAGCAAATATTTCATCAAAGTCAATTCCTTCTATTTGAGTGTAACCTTGAGCAACTAGACGAGCCTTGTTTCTGACAACTTGACCATGCTCATCTTGTTTGTTGTGATAGATCCATTTGGTGCCAATGATATTGTGCTTGCGAGGATCAGGACGCTTGACCAGTTCCCATCCATTGTTCAGCTCGAACTGATGAAGTTCTTCTTGCATAGCTTGAATCCATTCAGGTTCCATAAAGTCTTCAGCAACTTTCTTGGGTTCAGATATAGAGACAAATGCAAAGTGCCCACAGAAATTTGCTAGTTGTGTTGCTCTTGAACGAGTGAGTGGACCAGGTGCATTGATGCTATCAATTATCTTCTCAATCTGTACTTCATTTGCAACACGAGGATGAACTGGACAAAGATTTTGCCCTGGCAGATCATTGTCTTCAGTTTCAGCATTGAATTCAGGCTGTGCACAGTCTTCAGGTTGATTTGGTGCAATGATGAGTTTGTGTTCAGCCTGAGCTTCTGAAGGTATGATTTCTCCAGTACCCATGAGCTTGATAGATTCACCAGAGGGACTTCATCTAGCACATTTGGCAGGTGCTCTCTTTGCGAGCTATTAGTCTCATCGAACCGCACATCCACGGTTTCAACAACTTTATAGTGAAAGAGGTTGAAGACTCTGCAGGAGTGTGAATCCTTTCCGTATCCAAGCATAAAACCTTCATGTGCTTTCGGTGCAAATTTTGAATTGTGATGTGGATCCTTGATCCAGCACCTAACACCAAATACTCTGAAGTAACTTACGTTTGGCTTCTTACCAGTTAGCAGCTAATATGATGTCTTCTTTAGAAGCTTGTGAAGATAAACATGGTTGATGACATGGCATGCAGTATCAATGGATTCAGGCCAGAACTTCCTTGGAGTCTTGTACTCATCAAGCATTGTCCGAGCCATCTCAATGAGGGTTTTGTTCTTGCGCTCCACGATGCCATTCTGCTGAGGTGTGTAAGGAGCTGAAAACTCATGAGTGATGCCCAGTGTATCATGATAAGTGTCGAGGCCGGTGTTCTTGAATTCTGTGATGTTGTCACTTCTGATGTGCTTGATCTTGATGCCATAGTTCGTCATGGCACGATTGGCGAATCGTCTGAAGACATCCTGCACTTCAATCTTGTAGAGGATTATATGCACCCATGTATATCTTGAGTAATCGTCAATAATGACGAAGCCATAGAGACAAGCAGTGGTAGTAAGAGTAGAGTAGTGAGTAGGTCCAAATAAGTCCATGTGAAGCAGCTCAAAGGGTTGTGATGTCGTCATGATTGTCTTTGAGGGATGCTTGGACCTAGTCATCTTCCTAGTTTCACAAGCACCACACAGATGATCCTTCTTGAACTTGACGCCCTCGATGCCCACGACATGCTTCTTCTTCGCGAGAGTGTACAAGTTCCTCATGCCAGCATGTCCTAGCCTCCGATGCCAGAGCTATCACTTTGAAGCTTTTGCTGGAAGACATATGGCCAACCGTGGTCCTACTGAGAAATCTACCATATACAGATCATCTTTTCGATACCCTTCAAAGACTAGAGACTTGTCAGATTCCATAAGGGCAAGGAAACAATATTTTCCAAATATCACAATCATGTTCAAATCACAAAGCATTGAGACAGACATTAAGTTGGAACCAAGGGATTCAACAAGCATCACTTTATCCATGTGTCGATCCTTTGAGATTGCAACTCTACCAAGAGCCAGTACCTTGCTTTTACTAGTGTCATCAAATGTGATGTGACTTTTATCAGACAGGTGTAGGGTTGAATCCATCAGAAGACTTCGATCACCAGTCATGTGGTTGGTGCAGCCACTATCCATAATCCATTCTGAAGCCTTTGGTGTCATATCCTACAATACAGTTTGGGGGATAGGCTTCACCAAGAGAATTGTGAAGCAGAAACATTTGACGAACAAGCGGAACATGAAAGTTTAGATCTTGGTTAGGATAAATAGGATGATTTTCAAGGAATCCAGGGACAAAATACATAGTAAGACCATTTGGACATTTTATCTTGCGTCCCACAAGATGTTTAGGGTCCCCAACATAAGCATCAGACGCCTTTGATTTCCGGCTGGAGACCTTCCCCTGCAAAAGAGAGTTAAGTTTTCTTAACCACCCACATCTTCAGGGGTGGCTTAGAAGCAATGAGTCTAAGTGCAGCATCTGAGAACTTCGGCTTTGGAGCCCTAGCAAATAGCCTTGCAGGAGGTGAATAATACTCATAAGAATAAGCAGAAAAGTTCTTAGACTTATGAACATAGCGGTTTGACGAAACACGCTCATATTCAAAAGTCTGAGTATTGTTTCCCTGCAAAACATTGGCGTTAGGGTGACTCAGGTGAGTCCTCTGTCTGTATGAAGCCTTTGGACCATATGAAGCTTTTGGTCCGGGATTTGTCTTATTCCCGGTTGGTGTCATGATGACATTCACGGGAAGACTTTCAAGACAACTTTTGGGTACCCAGTTCTTCTTAAGAGGTGGTCCTTTCCTGCAGTTAGTACCAATATACCTGGCAAACACTTCACCATTCTGATTCCTGAACAGTTTATAGTTTGCATCAAAGGATTCATCAATGATAATTGGGTTAGCACAAGTGAAGCCAGATAAGGTAGATGGGTCCACTGAAGGTCCCTTAGCAGCAACCCATGTGGTTTTGGGGTACTACTCAGGCATCCAGTAAGAACCATCAACATTCATTTTCCTCTTGAACCCAACACCCTCTTTCCTAGGGTTTTGGTTCAGAATCTGCTTTTTGAGGACATCACATAGTGTCTGATGCCCTTTGAGACTTTTGTACATTCATGTCTCAAGCAATGTCTTCAACCTGGCATTCTCATCAGCAATAGTAGTGGTATCCTCAACAGAGGGGTTAGTTACCACATTAGCAGTTGAAGATATTGCAACAGTAGCATCAGTTGAACATTCAGCAACAGAAACAATATTATCACGCTCAAGACATTTTAGACATGGTGGTTCAAATCCTTCCTGAGCTGAACTGATCTGTTGAGCATGGAGTGACTCGTTCTCCTTTTGAAGATCTTCATGAGCCGATCTCAATTTCTCAAGCTCTTGCTTCCTTTGAAGATAATCATAGGAGAGCTTTTCATGAGAACTTGAGAGCGTTTCATGATGACTTTCAAGTTCCTTGTACTTAACATGAAGATTTTTAATGTCTTCAATTAAGGACTGAGTTCGGGTCGTTTCCGCGTCCAACAGGTCATCGCTTTTGTCTAACAACTTTTGAATATGTTCCATAGCATTTTGTTGTTTAGTTGCAATTTTAGGAAGTGTTTTGTAGCTAGGTTTAGATTCACATTCAGAGTCATCTTCACTTGATGTTTGAAAGTAAGCATCACGTGAGTTTATCTTGGCACCACGTGCCATGAAGCTGTAGGTGGGAGCAGAGTCATCCTCATCCTTGGCATCAGCATTGGTGACAAGGCCATTGTCTTCAGTGTTGAAGATGGACTTGGCGACATACGCAGAAGCTAGAGCCAGGCTTGCTACTCCAGAATCAGATTCCTCTTCAGACTCCACCTCTGCCTCCTTAGATGCAGACTCCTCCTCTGAATCCATCTCCTTGCCAACAAATGCACGAGCCTTGCCTGATGAGCTCTTCTTGTGTGATCAAGACGTCGATGAAGATTTGGAAGAAGACTTTGAGGATTTCTTCTTCTTGTCATCCGAATCATATTCCTTGCTCTTCTTCTTCTTCTTTGTCTCATTGTCCCACTGTGGACACTCAGAGATGTAGTGACCAGGTTTCTTGCACTTGTGGCAGGTTCTCTTCTTGTGATCACGAGAGGAAGCTTCATCATTTCTTGAGCTGCATCTTGAAGACTTTCTGAAGTATTTCTTCTTGGCGAACTTCTGGAACTTCTTCACAAGCATAGCAAGCTCCTTTCCAATATCTTCAGGATCCCCAGAACTATAGTCAGATTCTTCTTCAGATGAGGGGACAACCTTCAACTTCAAAGCGCGCGTACGGCCATAGTTGGGACCATAGATATCTCTTTTCTCAGATAGCTGGAACTCATGTGTGTTGAGCCTCTCAAGTATGTCAGACGGATCGAGAGTCTTGAAATCGGGACACTTTTGAATCATCAGGGCCAAGGTGTCAAATGAGCTGTCAAGAGATCTCAGAAGTATCTTGATGATTTCGTGCTTGGTGATTTCAGTGGCACTGAGTGCATGAAGCTCATTTGTGATATCAGTGAGGCAATCAAATGTGAGCTGGACATTCTCATTGTCATTTCTCTTGAAGCGGTTGAAGAGATTGTGAAGAACACTGATCCTTGAATCTCTCTGTGTTGAGACACCTTCGTTGACCTTGGAGAGCTAGTTCCAGACTAGCTTCGCAGTTTCCAGAGCACTCACACGACCATACTGCCCTTTGGTCAGATGACCACAAATGATGTTCTTGGCAGTTGAGTCCAGTTGGATGTTCTAGGCAGATGATGTTCTCAGCAGGACTAACACCTTCACCGGCCTTGGGAATGCCATTCTTGACGACATAGCAGAGATCGACGTCAATGGCTTCAAGATGCATACACATCTTATTCTTCCAGTAGGGGTAATCAGTGCCATCGAAGACAGGGCACGCAGCGGAGACCTTGATTATCCCTGCAGTCGACATAGCTAAACTCCAGGTGGTTAAACCGAATCACAGAGAACAAGGGAGCACCTTGCTCTGATACCAATTGAAAGTGCTAGTTGATACATCTCCAACGTATCTATAATTTTTGATTGTTCTATGCTATTATATTATCTGTTTTGGATGTTTAATGGGCTTTATTATGCACTTTTATATTCTTTTTGGGACTAACCTATTTCAGTGTTTCGCAGAAAAGGAATATCAAATGGAGTCCAAACGGAATGAAACCTTCGGGACAATCATTTTTGGAACAAACGCAATCCAGGAGACTTGGAGTGGACGCCAAGGAAGCAACGATGCAGCCACGAGGTAGGAGGCCGCGCCCCCCGCCCTCGTGGGCCCCTCGTGGCTCCACCAACCTACTTCTTTCGCCTATATATACTCATATACCCCGAAAACATCCGGGAGCACCACGAAACCCTATTTCCACCGCCGCAACCTTTTGTACCCAAGAGATCCCACCTTGGGGCCTTCTCCGATGCTCCGTTGGAGGGGGAATCGATCACAGAGGGCTTCTACATCAACTCCATAGCCTCTCCGATGATGTGTGAGTAGTTTACCACAGACCTTCGGGTCCATAGTTATTAGCTAGATGGCTTCTTCTTTCTCTTTGATTCTCAATACAAAGTTCTCCTCGATCTTCTTGGAGATCTATTCGATGTAATACTTTTTGCGGTGTGTTTGTCGAGATCCGATGAATTGTGGGTTTATGATCAAGATTATCTATGAACAATATTTGATTCTATTCTGAATTCTTATATGTATGATTTGATATGTTTGCAAGTCTCTTCAAATTATCAGTTTGGTTTGGCCTACTAGATTGATCTTTCTTGCAATAGGAGAAGTGCTTAGCTTCTGGGTTCAATCTTGCGGTGTCCTTTTCCAGTGACAAAAGGGGCAGCAAGGCACGTTATTGTTGCCATCGAGGCTAAAAATATGGGGTTTATATCATATTGCTTGAGTTTATCCCTCTACATCATGTCATCTTGCTTAATGCATTACTCTGTTTTTATGAACTTAATACTCTAGATGCATGCTGGATAGCGGTCGATGTGTGGAGTAATAGTAGTAGATGCAGAATCGTTTCGATCTACTTGTCAAGGACATGATGCCTATATACATGATCATGCCTAGATATTCTCATAACTATGCGCTTTTCTATTAATTGCTCGACAGTAATTTGTTCACCCACCGTAAGATATGCTATCTTGAGAGAAGCCACTAGTGAAACCTATGGCCCCTGGTGAGGGAGTCCTGGATTAGGGGTATCTGGACAGCCGGACTATATACATCGTCCGGACTATTGAAGCGTGAAGATACAAGACTCAAGACTCCGTCCCGTGTCCGGATGGGACTCTCCTTTGCGTGGGAGACAAGCTTGGAGATCCTGATACTGTATTTCCTTCCTTGTAACCGACTCCGTGTAAACCCTAGCCCTCTCCGGTGTCCATATAAACCGGAGAGGTTGGTCCTTAGAAGGCCGATCACAATTACAATCATAATCATCATAGGCTAGCTTCTAGGGTTTAGCCTCTACGATCTCGTGGTAGACCTACTCTTGTACTACTCATATCGTCAATATTAATCAAGCAGGAAGTAGGGTTTTACCTCCATCGAGAGGGCCCGAACCTGGGTAAACATTGTGTCCCTTGCTTCCTGTTACCATCAGCCTAAGACGCACAGATCGGGACCCCCTACCCAAGATCCGCCGGTTTTGACACCGACATTGGTGCTTTCATTGACAGTTCCTCTATGTCATCGCTGCAAGGCTCGATGGCTCCTTCAATCATCATCAACGACATGGTCCAGGGTTAAACTTTTCTCCCCGAACAGATCTTTGTGTTCGGCGGCTTCGCACTGCGGGCTAATTCGCTTGGCCAGCTGGAGCAGATTGATAGCTACGCCCCTGGCCACCAGGCCAGGTTCAGAAACTTGAACTACACGACCGACATTCACGGAGACTTGATCTTCAACGGATTCGGGCCTGTGCCAGGAGCACCGGACAGTCACAATGAGCACAGCTTAGTCCTGCTGTCAGGCAATGCTCGGGATATCGCTTCTGCAGTAGCCTCAGACCTAAATCCGGAGCAGGCTGCGTTGCCTAAGGACGGAGGGATGGACCCCGCCCCACAGGCAGCACACTCATCGGCGGTGGAGCCAAACACATGTCTCAGCTTTGTGGAAGCCTGTGACTCTGGACCCCCGGACTCGTATCCGGTTGTTGGTTCCAGTCCGCACACCCTCGATCCAGCCGAGCCAGGTTGGGCTCCGGTAAGGGAGTTTACCACTGCGGATATCTTTCAGCACTCGCCCTTTGGCGACATGCTGAATTCATTAAAGTCTCTCTCTTTGTCAGGAGGCTCTTGGCCGAACTATGTCCGGCCCAAGTGGGGAGCAGGCGACGAAGGAATTTGCTGCCCACCCACCACCCACTTTATTGCCACGGTCGATGATTTAACCGACGTGCTTGACTTCGACTCCGAGGGCATCGACGGTATGGACGGCGATGCAGGAGAAGATTCAGAATCTCTAGTGCGCTAGACTACCACCTCGTCACACGATATATACATGGTGGATATACCCAAGTAGGATGATGGCGACAATCCTGAAGATAAAACCCCCGGGCAAAAGCCAAAGCAACGGCGCAGACGCCGCTCAAAGTCCAGCAACAGTAAAAATAGCGACAAGAGCGCCAGAAAGATCGACATACCAGTCAACTCCGAAGGCAACAACGACCAGATGGACCCAGCGATGGAGCAGGACGAGCCATGTCACGCCCAACACAGTCCGGAGCAGACGCCCGATCACAATAATCCCGATGGACGAGTTCATCAAACTGCCCCAGGACAAGAACATAGTCCGAATGTTGACGCATTCATCATCCCGGAAACACGAGTGGAACGAGATAACCTCCACCAAAGGCTTATGGCCACAGCAAGAAATCTAAAGAAGCAGAAGCGACGGCTAAAGGCCGTACAGGAAACGCTCAATCGCAGATGGAATAAAGTGCTGGACACCGAAGAAAGATACGGCGACGATCGCCATACAAAGAGCTTCCCAAAACGCAAGCTACTGCCAGAATTCGACGACGAGGCTGTTCCACCAAAGAACAACACAAAAAGGAGGCCGGACGTACCATTATGTAACCGCAACAGGGCAGCTATTGATGCCAGGCACGATTTACGTGAGCACCTGCATGAGAAAGCCGGCGCGGCTAGATCCATCTACGGATCTAAAGGGCACAACCCGGTGCGGGACTACGGCCACCAAAACGATTATACCAATCGAATGCCAGTTCAGAATAAACACCGGACACAGCAACAGCCGACGACATGCCACAACACGTCCAGATACAGAGGGGCTGCTCACCCCCTATGCTTCACCGAAGAAGTACGGGACCATGAATTTCCACAGGGTTTTAAACCTGTGAACATAGAGGCATACGACGGAACGACAAACCCAGGGGTCTGGATCGAGGATTTTATCCTGCATATTCACATGGCTCGTGGGGATGACCTCCACGCCATCAAATACCTTCCCCTCAAGCTGAAGGGACCAGCTCAACACTGGTTGAAGAGCCTCCCCGAGAATTCAATTGGGAGTTGGGAGGAACTCGAGGATGCTTTTAGGGCCAATTTTCAAGGGACTTATGTCCGGCCTCCAGATGCGGACGATTTAAGTCACATAATCCAACATCTCGGAGAGTCCGCCCGCAAGCTTTGGAATGGATTCCTCACTAAGAAGAATCAAATTGTCGATTGCCCGGATGCCGAAGCCTTAGCGGCATTCAAACACAGCATCCGCAACGAGTGGCTCGCCAGACACCTCGGCCAAGAAAATCCAAGGACAATGGCAGCCTTAACAAGCCTTATGACCCGCTTTTGCATGGGTGAAGATAGCTGGCTAGCCCGTAAAGGCACCAGCGACCCCAGCACATCCGAAATAAGGGATGGCAACGGGAAGCCACGGCGTAATAAAAACAAACACCAAAACAAGGAAGAGAGCCTGGACAACACAACGGTCAATGCCGGATTCAGGGGCTCTCGACCTGATCAGCAAAAGAAGCCATTTAAAGGCAGTAAAGAGGGACCGCCCGGTCTGAACAGAGTCCTGGACAGACTGTGCCAAATTCATGGCACCCCCGAGAAAGCTGCGAACCACACGCACAGAGAATGCTGGGTCTTCAAGCAGGCCGGCAAATTAAATGCCGAACACAAGGGGAGGGAAACACCAAGTGAAGACGAGGATGAACCTCGCCATCCGAACACTGGGGGACAGAAAAAATGCCCACCAGAGGTTAAAACGGTAAACATGATTCACACGACGCACACATCCACAAGAAGGCACGAACGCGCGCTCAGAGACACGTACGATATAGAGCCCATCGTACCCACACCTAACTACTGGACGGCTTGTCCGATCACCTTCGATCACATGGACTGCCCAACTAGTATTCAGCGTGGAGGATTAGAGGCCTTGGTGCTTGACCCAATAATTGACGGATACCATCTCACCCAGGTCCTCATGGACAGCGGCAGCAATATCAATTTAATATACGAGGACACTGTCCGCAGGATGGGAATAGACCCATCCAGAATTAGCCAAAGCAACACCACCTTTGAAGGGGTGATACCGGGCGTTGAAGCCTACGACAGGGGCTCTGTCATACTGGAGGTAACATTCGGCTCCCCAGGAAATTCCAGAAGCGAAGAACTACCCTTCACCATCGCACCCTTCAAAAGCGGCTATCATGCATTGCTTGGAAGAATGACCTTTGCCCTCTTCAACGCAGTACCGCACTATGCATACCTTACACTCAGGATGCCCAGTCCACGTGGTGTCATAACCATTAACGGAAACACAGAGCGCTCTTCATGCACAGAGGAACACGCGACGGCCCTAGCAGCCGGACTATAAGCGGCCTCCAATATCAGGAAACATGATCGGTCATTAAGACCACAGACACGGTTAGACGAGTCCGGTAAACCGGATAAAACTGAACCAGGGCACCATATATGTAATCCCATAGAGGACACCAGGGGCTATAAATACTTAATATAGACCCACACTTGGCTTAACCTTATTGGCAGGCCAACATCTTACACTTTTACTATCCATCGCATATTTACGTTGTACTCTCCTACACGATTTTTGTTTTACAGACAACATTCGCGCGATACCCTTCCAGGATACGACACAACGGAGACAAAGGCGCAGACGTGCAACAGGGCCCCGCTCAACATGTTTCTTTTTAGATTAAGCCCCTGTGTAAACCTTTTATATTGCCTCTTGTTGTTTAACCATCCCATGGGTTCCATACCCACAAAGGATACTGCCGTTATTGGCATTTCTCCACGATAGATTAACGCACGTACCTGGAAATACAGGGTTTATAATGAAAAGGCATTCTTCAGCCTATTTTTTGTTACAAAGACCGAATACCTTCAGGAGTGTTCGGCGTCACGAGTTTGGCCTTATATGCATCAGCTCTGAATCATGTCTTTGGTCAAATGTTGGGTTTGCCTAGCTCCTAGGTTTGCCGCCTTATGTTCCGTTCTTATCGGCTAAGGCGGCCAAAGGAGAACTACTGCGATTGTGCCCTGGTTATTCCGGATGAGCATCTCAGTAGAGAAATCCAAAAACTGATTGTCATGATACAGCGAGAGACTGTTCAACCACTCGAAGACTCACCAGAATCTTTAGGATTCCTCCGCATTAACGAAGGGCCGTTTCTCGGCCATGTACATATGCGCCCCTATTCGGATGCACGCAAAAGTACTAGGGGCTACATAGTAGCCCCACCGTCAAACTCCCGTGGCTAAGCGGAAGTGTTACAGCTATATAGTCCGGTTGCCTAGTTTGACGTGCGATCACCTCCTTAATGGACCAAGACGTTGGATCAAGTGTGGTTACGCATATTTTTCGCGAACACCCCCACATTGTATGCGTGGGGGCTAAAGCCAACGACTGCTAACTTTCTGATTACTTATATATATATATATATATATATATATATATATATATAAACGGCCGCACAGGAGAAACAATAATACTTTCGGGCAAAAAGTATAAATATAGCCTTATAACTAAAATAACATTGTTTTTACAATGATTCGATTTGTCACTCGAACAAGACATTCTTCGAGCATTGCGCCTCTATTAGGCGGGCACCTTCTGTGACCTGTGCCAAGTAGTGCTCGGCCGGATATTGGCCTCCCGCCGAACCCTGGGTCGCTACAATGGTGGCCTCTGTATCCGTCCAATAGGCTTTAACGCGGGCAAGAGCCATTCGTGCACCCTCTATGCATGCCGACCTCCTCATGGCATCGATCTGAGGCACGGCCCCAAGGAATTGTTGCACCAAACCAAAGTAACTGTCCGGCTTAGGCCCCTTCGGCCAAAGATGGTCTATTACAGACCGCATTGCAAGCCCTCACAGCCTATGAAGCTCCGCCACAACAGCCATCTTCTCACTTAACGACAGCGGGCGCACGAGAGCATTGAATTGCAATCAGAAAAGCTTCTCCACTTCTTTATCACCTTGATCCTCGAAAAAATTGGCCGCATCAGCTATACTCTTCGCCAAGTCCGCATACGCATCTGCCGAACTCCAGCATCCATCCAAGGGAGCATACTTTGGATCCAAAAACTTCATCCGCAGTAGGTAGGAGCCCCCAGCCGCGATTTTACTGGCCTGTTGAAGCTCCTCCTGCACACCCCTGACCTCGGTCCGCATCTCCTTGGTGGCATTAAGTTCCTTGTTCAGGTCGGCCGAACTAGCCTTATGCTCCTTCTCAAGGAGTTCATACCGGTCGGCGGCATTTTTCAACTCCACAACCATTTCGGCCATTTTTTCCTCGCTTCGGTGATGAGCAGCCTGTTCGGCTCTCAATTCTTCGGCCGCCTTTAGGGCAGCCGCATTGCTAACCCAAGCTTGTTCCTTGGCCTGGGCAAGTTCCGCCCTCAGGGCTTCTACGGCAGCAACACCATCTGCAGTCCAAGCATATTGCATTCATATTACGCCCCTCTCACATTTTCCTATACAACATAATAAGGAAAGCAGAGCACATACCTTATGACTCGTTCAGCCGCTCGTTTACCTGCGTGATATCGGCATCAATAGATCCGATCTGCCTCCTTAGCTCGGCAACTTCAACGGACTGGTCGACTGCTAGACCCTTAGGTACCTGCGCATATGTACAAGCGCAATGATTACTATATGATCCCCCATTTGCCGCCTAGGGCGGGCAACCAGAGTCTCAGGGGCTACTATCCATATGGAGCACACCTAGCGCGTGCCAAAAAATAGTCTATTTTTCACTACACACCTCAAGGCCTCTGAGCAGGCTCGTAAATGCCTCATTCAAACCGCTTGTAGCAGATGAAATCTTCTTAAGCACCACGCTCATTAATGAGCGGTGCTCCTCCGACAGCGCAGCTCGCTCCAGAAGGCCTGTCAGTATGTCCGGTCGGACATCGAACTGCGCTGGACCCTTCTCATCGCCCCCCGTGGTAGCCAAACGCTCCGGGATCAGGGCGGCCGACGTATTAGCCTTTGGCTTCGGTAGGTCCGGACTCCTCCATGACGACACCTCGGTGTCACCCGCTTCATGAGGCAGAGAGGTGGGTGGGGTCTCGCTCTCCATCATCTCCGGAGGAAGATCCCCCGAAGACGAACTCTGTTGAGAAGAGCCGCTAGCCGGACTGCACAAGACGAATCCTGGTTATTGATCTCGGAGAAATGCAGTACCTTCGAATTAATGATTAACTTACAGCTTGGTGGAGGGCTGGCCTGTTGGCGGGCATGACGCTGTGAGGACATCCGTCGGGGCAGAGTTCCCCAGCAGCACTTTATTCCCTTGTTTGGGCATCTCCATCTCCAAGTCTTCGGAGGCGGCCCTTTTCCTCCCGCGCAGGGAGGTGGCTTCAGATTCCCCTCCCCGACTATCCTCCCTTGGGGAGGAAGCAATTCCCCCGGTCCGGATGCGCAGTGTGTGAAGTTTGGCTTCACTATCCTTTCCTTCGCCTTTCCCTAAGGGTATTTTGCTAAGCACCCGGCCAAGCATCTTGGCAACGGTTGGACCAGGCGAGCCTTCGGGAAGTGGCTCCAGACACCTGCTTCTCTCCTCCTTGCTGAGCCATTCCTGGCCACGGAGGGTTTTAAGAATAATGACTATGACAAATGAAAACAAAGTGGCCGGTTTTAAGGTTACTTAGTTGGGCATCTAGGCGATTGCAGCTTAGGCCCGCATCCTCGGCGGTGTCCGGACACTTTACTTTTGGTCCGAAGAATAATTTACACATCCCTTCGAGCTTCAGGCCGAAGAAGTGCTTAATAGCCCACGTACCCTCTGGATTGAACTCCCACATCCAGAGAGGCCGGCGTTTGCACGACAACATCCATCGGATTAGCATTACTTGAATTATGTTGACAAGGTTAATCTCCCTCTCAAGAAGCTCCCGGACACGGCCCTGCAGTATTGGTACATCACTAGCAGGCCCCCAATTCCTTCCTACGTCGGTCCATGACGCCAATTGTGACAGAGGGCCTGAGCGGAACTCGGGGGTGGCCACCCACTTTGTGCCTCTAGGAGCCGTGACATAAAACCACCTCCATTGCCATACATCAGATACTTCTAGGAAAGAACCCTCTGGACATGGGGCATCAACGTTCCTACTTATTACGGCACCTCCGCACTCCGCATGTCGCCCCTCGACCATCTTCGGCTTCACATTGAAGGTCTTGAGCCATAAGCCGAAGTGTGGAGTGACGTGGAGAAAGGCCTCACACACAATGATGAACGACGAGATATGGAGGATAGTGTCCAGAGCTAGATCGTGAAAATCCAACCCGTAATAGAACATGAGCCCCCTCACAAAGGGGTCAAGGGTGAGGCCCAAGCCACGGAGGAAGTGAGGAACAAACACAACACTTTCATTGTGCTCCGGTGTAGGGATGACCTGCCCTGGAGCAGGAAGCCTGTGCTGGATGTCGACGGTCAGGTATCCGACCTCCCTAAGCCTCGCAATGTCCTCCTCTTGGATCGAGGAGGCCGCCCACCGGCCTTGAGGGTTGGATCCGGACATATTGGAGGATCTGGGGTGTTTGAGCTTAGGTCTAGGGTGTTAGAACTTGAGGTGCGAGGAGGCGCAAGGGAGGTGGAAAAGAGGCATAGGCCTCGGCCCCTTTATAAAGGGAGTGAATATCAAGAGTCCTCAGCGTGACTGCTTGAGGCTTATCTAAAAACACACGGAGTCATACCAACGGTCGTTGTGGGGTCACGCACGCCCATATTGATGAAAGCTCCCATAATAAGAGGAACACGATCTCTACTTTGGTAGGACGTGCCAATAAAACCGCCTCGCAACGCGAGTCGAGGTGGGGCAAGAAGCGCCGGTTCGTGTTGGATCAGGCCACAATGCAAGGGCACGACGTACGAAGATTGCCACCAGATCAGATTTATTCTATGTTCCCTATAATGGTATGTGAAGATCATCTCGCAGATTCGGACACGATCTAAGTGTTCGATAATTACTTTGGAGTATTCGGAGATGGAACCCTCCTTGCAATGCCGAACACAAGACTGCGTGCCGGACTCATCATCATTGAATCCTAGTTCAGGGGTTGCTGAGGGAGTCCTGGATTAGGGGGTATCCGGACAGCCGGACTATATACATTGTCCGAACTATTGAAGCGTGAAGATACAAGACTCAAGACCCCATCCCGTGTCCAGATGGGACTCTCCTTTGCGTGGGATACAAGCTTGGCGATCCTGATATTGTATTTCCTTCCTTGTAACCGACTCCGTGTAAACCCTAGCCCTCTCCGGTGTCTGTATAAACCAGAGAGGTTGGTCCTTAGAAGGCCGATCACAATTACAATCATAAGCATCATGGGCTAGCTTCTAGGGTTTAGCCTCTATGATCTTGTGGTAGATCTACTCTTGTACTACTCATATCGTCAATATTAGTCAAGCAGGAAGTAGGGTTTTACCTCCATCGAGAGGGCCCGAACCTAGGTAAACATTGTGTCCCTTGCTTCCTGTTACCATCAGCCTAAGACGCACAGATCGGGACCCCCTACCCGAGATCCGCCGGTTTTGACACCGACACCCGGGTCTCTTTTCCATTATATTATATTTCTTTTATTTACATTACATCTCGTTTACTGTTTTGCAGCCTTTACTTTTCAATCTATACAACAAAAATACCAAAAATATTTATCTTATTATCTCTATCAGATCTCACTTTTGCAAGTGGTCGTGAAGGGATTGACAACCCCTTTATCGCGTTGTTTGCAAGGTTCTTATTTCTTTGTGCAGGTACAAGGCGACTTGCGTGTAACCTCCTACTGGATTGATACCTTGGTTCTCAAAAACTGAGGGAAATACTTATGCTACTTTGCTGCATCACCCTTTCCTCTTCAAGGGAAAACCAACGCATGCTCAAGAGGTAGCACGAAGGATTTTCTGGTGCCATTGCTGAAGAGGCTTACGCCAAGTCAGGTCAAGATTTGATCTCTCGACAACTCACCGATTTCTGGCATCGTTGCCGGAAAGATCTACGCACAGGTCAAGACATACCAAGTACCCATCACGTACTCTTATCCCTTGCATTACATTATTTGCCATTTGCCTCTCGTTTTCCTCTCCCCCACTTCACCCTTACCGTTTTCTTCGCCCTTCTTCCGTTCAATATTTTGTTCACTTGTGTTACCATGTGCCTTATTTTTGCTTGCATCTTCGCTTGCTAAAAAGTTTATGGATCCTCATCCACTTGCTAATCTTTTTAAGATATCCAATTATGATGAACCTATTGCTAGTGAGTTGAGTGCACTAGATTATCTTTATGAGGTTTTGCTTGAAATTCGTGAATCTGAAAATTGTGATGAAGTACTTTATGAAGTGATTCAGGATAGATCTTTGAATAAAAAGTATGATTGCAATGATTTTACTATAATTCTATTGATGTCAATTGTGCTAATAATATGCAAAACCCTAAGCTTGGGGATGCTAGTTTTTCTATGTCTACTATTTGTTGCAATGATCATGATTGGGGTGATTCTGCTTATGATTTTGAAAATTTATTTAAGCCCCATGATGATTATGTGATTGATAATAGTGTTTGCGATAATATTGAAAGTGCGTCTGGAAGAGTGTCAACTTTAGATCCCACATATTTGGAGAACATTCAATCTTATGAAATTTTTGATAAAAGTGGGTTTGGAGAGCTCATGACTTTAGTTAATGTTAATCCCACTATTTTGGAAGAGTGTCAACTTCCCATGCATGTGGATCGTGTTGAAACTATTTTATGTGATATCTATTTTGTTGAATTTGCTTATGATCCCAAATGTAATTATTATGAGAGAGGAAGATATTGTTTTAGAAATTTTCATGTTACTAAATTAACTCTCGTTATGTTGAGATTGCTATTGTTTCTTTCCGCTTCCTTTCATATGCTAGTTTTTGCTTGCTATGATATTGTTTTATTGCATTGGAAGTATGTTAGACCTAGATGTGTTTTTAACATGCTACAATATGATCTCTTTGTGTTTCAATTGCTATCTTTCATGTGAGCATCATTAAATTTATCAATGCCTAGCTAGGGGCGTTAAACTATAGCGCTTGTTGGGAGGCAACCCAATTTTATTTTTGTTCTTTACCTTTTCTTCTTGTTTAGTAATAAATAATTCATCTAGCCTCTCGTTAGATGTGGTTTTGTGTTTTAATTAGTGTTTGTGCCAAGTAAAACCTTTAGGATAATCTACGGTGATAGTTAATTTGATCTTGCTGAAAAACAGAAACCTTTGCACGCATGAGATTAGTTTTCATAAATCACAGAAACGTGATTTTCTGTTTATTATTTATCAGAAGATTAATAAACAAATTACATAGGACTTCCTAATTTGGTAGATTTTTTGGGGTTCCATAAGTATTCGAGAGTTATAGATTGCTACAGACTGTTCTGTTTTTGACAGATTCTATTTTGTGTGTGTTGTTTGCTTATTTTGATGAATCCATGGCTAGTATCGGGGGGTATGAACCGTAGAGAAGTTGGAATACAGTAGGTTTAACACCAATATAAATAAAGAATGAGTTCATTACAGTACCTTAAAGTGGTGGTTTGTTTTCTTGCACTAACGGAGCTAATGAGATTTTCTGTTGAGTTATGTGTTGTGAAGTTTTCAAGTTTGGGGTAAAGATTTGATGGATTTTGGAATAAGGTGTGGCAAGAGCCTAAGCTTGGGGATGCCCAAGGCACCCCAAGGTAAAATTCAAGGACAACCAAAAGCCTAAGCTTGGGGATGCCCCATAAGGCATCCCCTCTTTCGACTTCGTCTATCGGTAACTTTACTTGAGACTATATTTTTATTCACCACATGATATGTGTTTTGCTTGGAGCGTCTTGTATGATTTGAGTCTTTGCTTTTTAGCTTATCACAATCATCCTTGGTGTACACACCTTTTGGAGAGACACACATGAATCGGAATTTATTAGAATACTCTATGTGCTTCACTTATATCTTTTGAGCTAGATAATTTTGCTCTAGTGCTTCATTTATACCTTTTTAGAGCACGGTGGTGGTTTTATTTTGTAGAAATTATTGATCTCTCATGCTTCACTTATATTATTTTGAGAGTCTTTTAGAACAGCATGGTAATTTGCTTTGGTTATAAAATTAGTCCTAATATGATGGGCATCCAAGTTGGGTAAAAAAAAACTTTCATATGGAGTGCATTAAACACTATGATAAATTTGATACTTGATAATTGTTTTGAGATATAAAGGTGGTAATGTTAGAGTCATGCTAGTTGGGTAATTATGAAATTGAGAAATACTTGTGTTAAAGTTGGCAAGTCCCGTAGCATGCATGTATGGTGAACATTGTGTGACAAATTTGAAGCATGGGGTGTTCTTTGATTGCCTTCCTTATGAGTGGAGGTCGGGATTGCGTGATGGTTAACTCCTACCAACCCTTCCCCTAGGAGCATGCGTAGTTGTACTTTTCTTCGAGGGATAATAAACTTTTGCAATAAGTATATGAGTTCTTTATGACTAATGTGAGTCCATGGATTATACACACTCTTACCCTTTCGCAATTTGCTAGCCTCTACGGTACCGTGCATTACCCTTTCTCACCTTGAGAGTTGGTGCAAACTTTGCCGGTGCATCCAAACCCCGTGATACGATACGCTATATCACACATAAACCTCCTTATATCTTCCTCAAAACAGCCACCATACCTACCTATTATGGCATTTCCATAGCCATTCCGAGATATATTGCCATGCAACTTTCCACCCTTCCGTTTATTATGACACGCTCCATCATTGTCATATTGCTTTGCATGATCATGTAGTTGACATCGTACTTGTGGCAAATCCAACTTTATAATTCTTTCATACATGTCGCTCTTGATTCATTGCATATCCTGGTACACCGCCAGAGGCATTCACATAGAGTCATATTTTGTCCTAAGTATTGAGTTGTAATTCTTGAGTTGTAAATAAATATAAGAGTGATGATTTCCATTATTAGAGCATTGTCCCATGTGAGGAAAGGATGATGGAGACTATGATTCCCCCACAAGTCGGGATGAGACTCCGAACGAAATAAAGAAAAGGAAAAAAGAGAGGCCAAAGAAGCCCAAATAAAAAAAATGAGAGAAAAAGAGAGAAGGGAAAAAGAGAGAAGGGACAATGTTACTATCCTTTTTCCACACTTGTGCTTCAAAATAGCACCATGATCTTCATTATAGAGAGTTTCTTATTTTGTCACTTTCATATACTAGTGGGAATTTTTCATTATAGAACTTGGCTTGTATATTCCAATGATGGGCTTCCTCAAAACGCCCTAGGTCTTCGTGAGCAGGCAAGTTGGATGCACACCCACTTAGTTTCTTTTTGATGAGCTTTCATACATTTATAGCTCTAGTGCATCCGTTGCATGGCAATCCCTACTCCTCGTATTAACATCAATTGATGGGCATCTCCATAGCCCGTTGATCAACTGCGTCAATGTGAGACTTTCTCCTTTTTGTTTTCTCACATAATCCCTATCATCATAATCTACTCCACCCATAGTGCTATGTCCATGGCTTACGCTCATGTATTGCGTGAGGGTTGAAAAGTCTGAAGTGCATTAAAAGGTATGAACCAATTGCTTGGCTGAAACCAGGGTTGTGCATGATGGGATCATTTTGTGTGACGAAAATGAAGCATGGCCAAACTATATGATTTTGTAGGGATAAGCTTTCTTTAGCTATGTTATTTTGATAAGACATAAATTGCTTGGTTAGTATGCTTTAAGTATTACTATTTTTACGTCAATACTAAACTTTTATCTTGAATCTTTTGGATCTAAACACTCATGCCACAATAAAGAGAATTACATTGAAAATTATGTTAGGTGGCATTCCACATAAAAAATTCTTTTTTTATCATTTACCTACTCGAGGACGAGCAGGAATTAAGCTTGGGGATGCTTGATACGTCTTCAACGTATCTATAATTTTTTATTGTTCCATGCTATTATATTATCTGTTTTGGATGTTTAATGGTCTTTATTATGCACTTTTACATTCTTGTTGGGACTAACCTATTAACCGGAGGCCTAGTGAAAATTGCAGTTTTTTTGTTAATTTCAGTGTTTCGCAGAAAAGGAATATCAAACGGAGTCCAAACAGAATGAAACCTTCGGGACAATCATTTTTGGAACAAACGCAATCCAGCAGACTTGGAGTGTGCGTTGAAGCAACGACGCAGCCACGAGGTAGGAGGGCGCGCCCAGGGGGGTAGGCGCGACCCCACCCTCGTGGGCCCCTCGTGGCTCCACCAACCTTCACCTATATATACTCATATACCCCGAAAATATCCGGGAGCACCACGAAACCCTATTTCCACCGCCGCAACCTTCAGTACCCATGAGATCCCACCTTGGGGCCTTTTCCGGCGCTCCACCGGAGGGGGAATGAATCATAGAGGGCATCTACATCAACACCATAGCCTCTCCGATGATGTGTGAGTAGTTTACCATAGACCTTTGGGTCCATAGTTATTAGCTAGATGGCTTCTTCTCTCTCTTTTTGATTCTCAATACAAAGTTATCCTCGATCTTCTTGGAGATCTATTCGATGTAATACTTTTTGCGATGTGTTTATCGAGATCCGATGAATTGTGGGTTTATGATCAAGATTATCTATGAACAAAATTTGATTCTTCTCTTAATTCTTATACGTATGATTTGATATCTTTGCAAGTCTCTCTGAATTATTAGTTTGGTTTGGCCTACTAGATTGATCTTTCTTGCAATAGGAGAAGTGCTTAGCTTTGGGTTCAATCTTGCTGTGTCCTTTCCCAGTGACAGCAGGGGCAGAAAGGCATGTATTGTATTGTTGCAATCGAGGATAAAAAGATGGGGTTTATGTCATATTGCTTGAGTTTATCCCTCTACATCATGTCATCTTGCTTAATGTGTTACTCTGTTCTTATGAACTTAATACTCTAGATACATGCTGCATAGCGGTCGATGTGTGGAGTAATAGTAGTAGATGCAGAATCGTTTCGATCTACTTGTCACGGACGTGATGCCTATATACATGATCATGCCTAGATATTCTCATAATTATGCGCTTTTCTATCAATTGCTCGACAGTAATTTGTTCACCCACCATAAGATATGTTATCTTGAGAGAAGCCACTAGTGAAACCTATGGCCCCCGGGTCTCTTTTCCATTATATTATATCTCTTTATTTACATTGCATCTCATTTACTATTTTGCAATCTTTACTTTTCAATCTATACAACAAAAATACCAAACATATTTATCTTATTATCTCTATCAGATCTCACTTTTGCAAGTAGTCGTGAAGGTATTGACACCCCTTTATCATGTTGGTTGCAAGGTTCTTATTTCTTTGTGCAGGTACAAGGCGACTCGCGTGTAACCTCCTACTCGATTGATACCTTGGTTCTCAAAAACTGAGGGAAATACTTACGTTATCTTTGCTGCATCACCCTTTCCTCTTCGAGGGAAAACCAACGCATGCTCAAGAGGTAGCACTAGTATACGACTAGAGGGGGGGTGAATAGGAGATTTTTATGAAAGTCTTCAAAACATGGGTGCTTTGAAGACAAACAATAGAAATGAACCTATTGATATTCAGCGGAAGGTAGACTACACTAGACAAGCCATAGTCAAGTAAGCACTGTAGTGAAAGCTCGAAGACTATCAGCAGCCAGGTAATATGGATCAGGATGGAAGATAGTATGAAGCCAAACAGTAAACAGTCTTCACACTGTGAATTCAATCAGATCAGGCAAATGGGCAAAGACTTCACAAAGACAAATTGTAAGTAAAGAGAGAGAGTGGAAGGATAGAACTAGTTGCTTGGAGAGGACAAGGGATTTGTTGGACCAGTTCCAGTTTCTGTGACAACTGTACGTCTGGTTAGGGAGGCTGAGATTCAACTCAGAAGACCTCGTCTTCATCTTATTCCTCTTGAGCTCAGAACACTTAGTCCTCGCGCAATCACTCTGGTAAGTCTTCAAGGGAGACTTCCAAACCTTCACAGACTTCGTTCACCAGCAATCCGCAATGACTCTTGGGTGCTCAGAATGCAACGCCTAACCGGCTGGAGGATTCACAGTCCTCAAGTGTAATAAGTCTTCAGATCACGCGGACAGAAAGACTTCAGTGATTCCTAACACTCTTTGGCTCTGGGTGTTTTGGGCTTTGTCCTCACAAGGATTACTCTCTCAAAGGCTTCGGAGGTGGGTTGTTCTCAGACGACAAAAGCCGTGCACTAAATCTGAGCAGCCACCAATTTATGGTGTAGGGGGTGGGCTATTTATAGCCAGGAGGCAACCCGACCTGATTTATCCAAAATGGCCCTGGGTCACTAAGGAACTGACATGTGTCCAACAGTCAGATTTCAAACACACGCGACAGCTTAGCTTGGGCTACAAGCAAAACTGACTCATCCAGCTCTGAATAAGATTTGCTCTCATTGTATTTGCTCGAAGACATAGGATTTGGTTGAGCATCACTTCAGTCACTCTGACTTTGTTCACTTGGACCCCACTTAACAGTAGGTGGTTCCTATGACTCAACAAAGAAGAAAAGGAAACTACAAAACAACTATGTCTTCGCACTCCATAGTCTTCATGAGATGTCTTCTCTTGTCATAGTCTTCAATGTGAATATCTTCACAGACCACCATTGTCATCAATGTCTTCACACATTTTTAGGGGTCATCTCTGGTAGGTAAACCGAATCAATATGGGACTACTACCTGTGTTATCCTGCAATTCTCACAAACACATTAGTCCCTCAACCAAGTTTGTCGTCAATACTCCAAAACCAACTAGGGGTGGCACTAGATGCACTTACAGCTTGTGAGACATGTTTGCATAGAACTGGCAACCTGCACACTTCTCCATGATTTCTTTTACAGCCTGATTGGCCCGTGGCCAGTAGAATCCTGCTCGGTATGCTTTGGCCACGATGGTCCGAGAGGACGCATGGTGACCACAGGTCCCCGAGTGGATTTCTTCCAGAATCAGTCGACCTTCTTCAGGGGAGATACATCGTTGAGCCACACCATAAACACTCTGTCTGTAAAGCTGCCCATCCATTACTGTGAAAGCTTTGGATCTGCGGATGATCTGTCGTGCCTCAACTTCATCTTCTAGAAGCTCCTTCATGAGCAGATATGCAATGTATGGTACTGTCCAGTCGGGAATGATCACCAGGATCTCCATAACCAAATCAATCACCGTTGGTACTTCGATCTTAGTCAGATTGGTAGGACTTATCAGTTGGGGAGGTTCTTCAATGAAAGGATCCTCTTGCACTGACGGGGAATGGAGATGCTCAAGAAACACATTGCTGGGGATAGGTTTCCGAGTGGAACCTATTTTTGCGAAGTTGTCAGCTACTTGATTCTTGATTTGGGGAATGTGTTGAAGCTCCAAACCCTTAAACTTTTTCTCCAACTTCCTCACTGCATTGCAATATCTAGTCATGGCAGGGTTTCCGACGTCCCACTCCTTCATCACTTGATTAACCACCAAATCCAAGTCGCCATAGACCATCAGCTGATGGACGCCGAGTGTGATGGACATACGCAACCCGTAGAGAAGTGCTTCATACTCAGCTTCGTTATTGGAGGAATCAAAATGAATTTGGAGGACATAACTGAGTTTATCACCTATTGGGGACACCAGAACCACTCCAGCACCAGAACCATTCAACATCTTGGACCAATCGAAGAACATAGTCCAGTGTTTCGAGTGAACTTGGGTAGGTTGTTGCTGTTCAATCCACTCGGCCAAGAAATCCATGAGTGCTTGGATTTGATCGCCTTCTTCGCTTAAAACTTGATATCCAGAGAGAGAAGTTCCATTGCCCACTTGGCCACTTGACCAATTGCATGTCGATTGTTCACGATCTCAGACAATGTGTCACACCAAATATGTGACCCTATCCTAAAGGAATTCGAAGGTCCCAACAAGGATAGAAGCGCATATTGGAGACGCTTTTGCAAGGTGGATATCATTACATTGTACCATTACATAATAGTTGGGGATACATACAAAAGGCATACAATGCCACATGAATACAACAACATCATACACAAGAGCATCATCCAACTATGGATGAAACACAAACAGAAACTCAAATGACATCCACCCTGCTAGCCCAGACTGCCGACCAGGAACCTATCCCCTGAATGAAGAAGAAGCTGAAGAAGAACTCCAAAACAAACACGCATCGCTCTCACGTCATGACCATCGCATTACCTAAACCTGCAACTGTTGTTGTACTAATCTGTGAGCCACGAGGACTCAGCAATCCCATTACCATGGGTATCAAGACTAGCAAAGCTTAAAATGGTATGGAATGGATAAGTGGTGAGGCTACAACAAGCGACTAAGCATGTATGGTGTCTAACTTACGAATACAAGAGGAAAGCAAACTAGAACAGCGAATCTTCGGGAGAACAGAGAATATTTAAAAGAAACTCTTCTTCGGTCTTCAAAGTTGAGAATGACGACGACAACCACCAAGAACTGTTGAGATACTCCGAAAGAATGAAAGAGGAAAGGTTGAACCAATGATGAGAAGACTTGAAGGCGATCTTGGGGAAGGCATATGACTGATGGAATCCATATTACATCACAACTTGAAAAGAATTTGGGAATAACTACGGGAAATTAGAAGAGTCAGGTAAGATCCTGGGAAAAGACCTGTGGGTTAGGGCCCACTGAAGAAAAACACTGTTGAAAAGGATTGCGGAATAGATGATGCACCGGAACGACTGAAGTACTTGAATGAGGTGACAACCTCAAATGAATTTGGACATAGACGAATCTCCTGAGATGTCTTCTGCACTCCGGAATGATTGAATAGGGAGAGGCGAACGAGCAAGAGGAAACATTTGATCCAAGGAAAAGAATATGATCAACCCGAAAAACTTGAGTTGAGTCCACCGGAAAAGAAAAAGCGATGAAGAATGTCAAACGAAACGAGAATTCACCGGTTGAAATAATTGAGGGAAGACTGAAGAGGATCTGCACGAATGAAATTGATGCTCGAAAGAGACTCAAGCTCTGGGAAGAAAAAGGGTGGGAGGGCAGGAAAAACAAAGGCAACTTGGAAGGGGGAATCGACGAATAACTTGAAGAGAAAATACCGGTTGAAATAATTGAGGAAAGAATACAAAGGCTTCACACGAGTAGGATGGATACTCGATTACGGACTCCGGCTCCCAGAAGAAAAAGGATGGGCGGGTGGGAAAAAGAAAACAACTGAAGACGGAGAAAATCTCGTCGCTGAGAAAGAACTGAGGATTGAACTTGCAAAAACAAAGAGGGTCGAATCGTCTTGACGAGAAGTGTATCGGATAAAAAGAGGTGAGAACCAACGATCAGAAAACCAACTGCATGATCCTAAAGAAAAAATTGAAGGGGAAGAGGAGTAAGTCCAAACACCTACGTCAAGATTCCTCACCAGAGCAATGAAGGGGCTGAGGAGTAAATAGAATTCCTACTCTCCGATATAACAAGACCCTGAAAAATAGTTTTCTTCTAGACTCCACAACGGCCATGCTACGAACACTCAAGGGGGCTCCTATGGTCGGTCGAGGCTCTGATACCAACTTGTCACGCCCGATATGCGACCCTATCCTAAAGGAACTCAAAGATCCCACCAAGGATAGAAGCACATATTGGAGACGCTTTTGCAAGGTGGATATCATTACATCATACCATTACATAATAGCTGGGGATAGGTACAAAAGGCATACAATGCCACATGAATACAACAACATCATACACAAGAGCATCATCTGACTACGGATAAACACAAATAGAAACTCAAACGACATCCACCTTGCTAGCCCAGGCTGCTGACCAAGAACCTATCCCCTGAACAAAGAAGAAGCAGAAGAAGAACTCCAAAACAAACACGCATCGCTCTCACGTCATGACCATCGCATTACCTGAACCTACAACTGTTGTTGTAGTAATCTGTGAGCCACAAGGACTCAGCAATCCCATTACCATGGGTATCAAGACTAGCAAAGCTTCAAAGGGTATGTAATGGATAAGTGGTGAGGCTGCAGCAAGCGACTAAGCATGTATGGTGGCTTACTTACGAATACAAGAATGAGATGAGAAGCTACGCAAACGGCCGCAAACTAGTAATGATCAAGAAGTGATCCTGAACTACTTACATTCAAACATAACACCACCGTGTTCTCTTCTCGACCCACTTGAAAAGAGACCATCACGGTTACACACGCGGGTTAGTATTTTAATTCAAATATGGTGTCAAGTTCTCTACAACCGGATATTAAAAACTCCCATATGCCACATAACCCACAGTCACGGCTTTTGAAAGATCAAACCCTGCAGGGGTGTCCCAACTTAGCCCATTACAAGCTCACGATCCGCGGAGAAACTCCTCCATCGCGGGACATCCGATCAGACTCGGGATCTCGGTGCACAAGACATTTCAACAATGGTAAAACAAAACCAGCAAGACCTCCCGACGTGCCGACACCCTGATAGTAGCTGCGCGTATCTCGTCTCAAGCCACGACGGATGAGCTACGCGTACAGGTGCCAAAATAACCCAGGTTTCCCCAGGGCGGCCCCGCACAGTGCTCTAGTTTGGACCAACACTCAGAGGAGCACTGGCCCGGGGGGTTGATTAAGAATACTAGGGGGCCAGTGAAAATCCCCTATTTAAGTTTTAGTTGTTATTAGGCAAATGGAAAACCAATGTTGGGCCTTGCTGGAAGAGTTTTATTCAAAGCGAACTGTCAAGAGGGTCCCATACCCCTCACCGTGTTAGGGACGCAAAATCAAGGAACATAATGCCGGTATGATGGAAACTAGGGCGGCAAGAGTGGAACAAAACACCAGGCATAAGGCCGAGCCTTCCACCCTTTACCAAGTATATAGATGCATTAATTAAATAAGAGATATTGTGATATCCCAAGATATCCATGTGCCAACATGGAATAAGTTGCAACTACACCTGCAACTAGCAACACTATAAGAAGGGCTGAGAAAAGCGGTAACATAGCCAAACAACGGTTTGCTAGGAAGGATGAAAAAGGTTAGGGGCTGACATGGCAATTTTGGGAGGCTTGATAAACAAGTGGTAGGAAGCGCGAGATAGCGATAGCATCGAGACAACTAGCATAGCAATGATAGTAGTGAGAACCAGGGTGACGGCCATCCTGCCTGAAATCCCGTTAGGAAGAAGAATGAGTCCATGAAGAAGACGACCGAGCAAAGAGGAACCAAGCATAGTCAAACGAATTCTCACGATCGCAACGAAACATGAACTATCAAGAAGAAGCACAACCGGAAAGAAGCAAACAACAAGGTAAACACATAACACATTAACAAGGCATGATGCACAACCTAGTATGATTCATGACAAGGCTACATGATGCTACTCATGGCAAGATAGGATACATACAAGAACAACACATCAAAGCAAGTTTAAATGAGGCCGGAAACAACATATAACAATTCCGGTAAGTCCTCATATCCAAAATTGGTCCAGAACTGAAAACACATCATGTTCAAGTTGTTGGACAGCAAGTTAAGATGCACCATGATGATCTACATGAAATTCTAGTCAAGTTACATATAAAGTTCATTTAGTTCGGAGCTACAGCCTAGAAGATATGAGCAAAACAAGTTAAACATGGCACTTATGCACAATGCATTCAAACATCAAGCAAACACACTCAAAAAAAGGATTCAACATGACATGATGAAACTACATACAATTCTAAGCAAGTTTCATATAGAGCATGCTCAAAACGAAGCAACGGTGCAACACATACACTCCAAACAAGTTTAAAGGACAAGCTGTCCAAAATAGCAAGCAGGCACTTTGCAAACATCAAAACAACATGCTACAGGAACTATACATAGCAAGGAAGGGCATGGAATCAAAGTACACATAACAAAGAGCAAATAACATCAAGGCATCATATGCACATGCCTCATGTACTGGTGGGAACCAACAAGACAAGATTGAAAGTTGAAACAGTTTCAGCATGTAAAACATCAACATTATCATAGCATGTTTACAAGCATGGAACAGAGGTTATATGAAGTCCAAAATTATTAAACACGTCACGTGGACAAATTACTCATAGAATACTTAAATTAATGTAATTGGAGCATCTCCAAAATAGGCATAGATCAATTACTATCAAGCTCACAACATGGCATCATGAAGTTAACAGAAAACTGGAACATCATATAGGCATGTTCATGGCAGTAAAAACACATGCTACATGACTTATATAGGGAATCAAAAGGCATGCAATGATAGATAATAACATGGGCATCAAAACATGTCAACTAAGCATCTCCAGATTATGCATGGATTAGATGGTAGCATCAAGCAAACATGGCATCATGATGTAATAGATTCAGCTAGACATAATGTTAACAGTAAGTAGCCCATGTCAGAAGCTTTATGCACTCACTACAGAGCATATCAAAATACGTGGATTGCACCACTTTAAAGATGGTATGATTATGCTCCTAAAACATGTAGACATGATGCTCAAAAGAAAATCACATAAAAAGATATAAAAATAAAATGACAAAATGACAAGTTATAACAGTTTTCAGCAGTTAACAACAACATGCACTTTGGCAACAGAGATTAAGATATCAAGATGCACCTAACATGAATGAACAGCACATCGACATGCAGAGCGTGAAGAGCAGAACATGTGCATATCAAGATCATCATCATGGGATCAATAGAGACAAAGTTATAGCACTCACAAGACACCTAAATAATGTCAACATGCAGCAGTTTATATGACTTAGCCATTTTGCAACAAAGATTAAGACATCAAGATGAATAGTAACATGAATGTAAACTACTCCATCATGAAGAGCACTCTGAGATGAACATTTTGACATATCATGCACGCAAAACAGATCAACATGCACCAAGTTATGCTATGATGAAGTTGCACACATAATGAAGATTTTTAGGGACTTGGAAAAAACGCGGGGCAACAGGGGCATCTCACCCACGGGCCAAATGGGCCGGCTCGGGCGCGCTGGCTGGGCCTGGAGCTGGGCTGGCAGAGCTGGGTCGGGCGAGGCTGACGCGGGGCCCACGCGCGGGCGCTGGAAGTGCTCGTCCTCCTCCCGATATCGCCTGGATCAAGGAGGGCAAGGGCGGCTGAGGCGGCCGGCTTCGGCAACAAGAGGAATGGCGGGGCAGGGGGAGAAACGACGCGGGGGCGACGGGGATCAACAGATCCACAACCAGGGAGGCCGGATCTGGCTGTGGCGGTGCCAGACGGCGGCTCCCGGGACCGGCAAAAGCTCCGGCGAGCTCGGGGCCATGGCGAGCGGAGCGCCTGGGGTTGCCGGCGGGGCTTGATGACAGCGAGGAGGGGAGTCACCGGCAGCGGCTGTTGGTGGCGGGTGTCGGTGTCAAAACCGGCGGATCTCGGGTAGGGGGTCCCGATCTGTGCAACTTAGGCTGATGGTAACAGGAAGCAAGGGACACAATGTTTACCCAAGTTCGGGCCCTCTCGATGGAGGTAAAACCCTACTTCCTGCTTGATTAATATTGAAGATATGACTAGTACAAGAGTAGATCTACCACATGATCATGGAGGCTAAACCCTAGGATCTAGCCTATGATGATTTTGATTGTAATTGTGATAGGCCTTCTAAGGACCAACCTCTCCAGTTTATATAGACATCGAAGAGGGCTAGGGTTTACATGGAGTCGGTTACAAGGAAGGAAATACAATATCCGGATCGCCAAGCTTGCCTTCCACGCAAAGGAGAGTCCCATCTGGACACGGGCAGGAGTCTTAAGTCTTGTATATTCACGCTTCAATAGTACGGACGATGTATATAGTCCGGCTGTCCGGATACCCCCTAATCCAGGACTCCCTCAGTAGCCCCTGAACCAGGCTTCAATGACGATGAGTCCGGCGCGCAGTCTTGTCTTCGGCATTGCAAGGTGGGTTCCATCTCTGAATACTCCAAAGTAATTATCGAACACTTAGACCGTGTCCGGATCTGCCAGGTGATCTTTACATACCACCATAGAGAGAATGATATTTCATAAATGAAATCTGCTGACAACTTTTTTAGACAACGTGACATGTCATTTCGGTCAGGTCATTATTCAAACCGTTTTCCCACAACCAGCCACAACACATATTGCGAGGCGGTTTCCTTGACATGTCTTGTCAAAGTAGAGATCATGTCCCCTTATCACGGGATTCTCATCAATACGGGTATGGGTAATCCCACCAGGCCATCAATCATGGCACTTGGGAAGTAAGCGATTCTCAACGGGCGAGTGGGGAGGTGCACCGCTTTCGTTGCCTCTATAAAGGGATACGAGTTCCCCATTTTTACCCACGCCTTCTTCCTCCTTTGCCCACTCTTGCCCCCTCGAGCTGCAGCACCCTATCCCAAGTCTTCTCCGCACAGCTAAACATGTCCGGAGCAGGAGGCAAGTGGGTGGCTTCCATTGTGAAGGAGAAGCATATCACAAATCTTCGGGCGGCCGGATACTTGGTTGCAGACATAGCACATCGGCTACCAGACGACGTGCAGGTCATTCCGACCCCGGGACCCCATGAGAGGGTCGTGTTTCTCGCCCACTTTGTCCATGGACTGGGGTTTCCACTTCATCCCTTCGTCCGCGGGCTCATGTTCTACTACGGGCTAGATTTCCATGATCTAGCCCCAAATTTCATCCTCAACATCTCGGTGTTCATTGTCGTATGCGAGGCCTTCCTCCGCATCAGGCCTCACTTCGGCCTATGGCTGCAAATCTTCTGCGTGAAGCCGAAGATCGTGAGCGGCCAGCAAGAAGAGTGCGGAGGGGCTATGGTGGGCAAGATGCCTAATGTCACCTGGCTTGACGACTCCTTTGCGGAAACCGTGAAGGGGTGGAAATCAGGGTGGTGCTGCATCATCGAGCCACGCGGCGCCAACTGGGCGGAAGCCCCCGAGTTCCGATCCGGAACCCCCGTGCGGCTCACCTCCTGGGAAAAGAAGGGCCTCTCCTGGGGCGAATCTACAGAGCTGACCGGACTCCAGACCTGCATCAAGAGCATGAAGGACAAGAACATCAAGCTTGTCAATGTGATCCAGGTCATGCTCGTTCACCGGATTCTCCCATGCCAAAGGCGGGCATTTAATCTGTGGAGTTCGTCCCAGCCGAACACCAGATGCTTCGGAGGCTCTATGTCATGACGCACAAAGATGCATGGAAGGCGTTGTTCAAGGCCTCCGAAGTACCTCCTCCCACATCCGAGGACCGCGGGCTCCACGCCGCGCGGTCTTCTAGTCAGGTGAGTTTTCAAGAAACCACCGGATTCGGTTCTTCCCAATATATTCATGGGGGAGTCTTAAGTAATTGTGCATATTTGTTCAGGACTATGTGGAGACAGCGGAGCAGATTGAATGTCCGGCTCCGCTACCAGAAGGCCCAGCTGATGCTCTCCTGATGGAGATGCTAATCCCGGCGCCCTACAAGGTGCCGGAGAAGAAGGCCGAAAAGAAGGCCCCGGGGATCCGAAAGGGTCTCCGGCGTAAGATTGTGCCGGAAGCCTCGTCCGAAGACGACGAGGCACAATCCTCCCACGAAGGGGAGGAAGAAGAAGAAGAAGGGACCACCCCACCCGGAGAGGGTGAGGGGCCCGAGAAGGCGGACCAGGGGCCCGGGAAAGGTCCTCGTCGCAAGGCCGTCATACCCACGTCGTCTAACCACGACAAGACAGATTCCTCCCGCGGAGGCGGGGGGAAGCAAGAAGAAACTCTACCTCCCCGCACTGGGGAGGAGAAAAAGAGGAAAGCCGCCCCAGAGGGGGAGGCTGGGACGTCCAAGAAGGGAAAGGTATCCCTTCCGGACTACTCCGCCACGACCACCCATAGCGAGGAGGGGTGGCTGCCCAGGGGGAAGCCCCTAGCGTGATCGTAAGTATCCGCACTCTATCATGACTTTACTTCACAGTCTTTTTATAACGCCGAACACATATGCAGACCGGCCAGGGTTCATCCCGAGGTATCTTCTTCGGATGGGTCCCTCAGCGATTCAGCGATGAACTCGCTCCCGACGGCCACTACTCCTCAACCCGCGGATGACAAGGAGGTGTTGTCCTGAAGGCTACCAGAACGGGGGGAGGTGACTCTGGAGACGCCCCAAGGCGGGATTCCAGATGTCGGACATGCGGGGTTCAAGGTCCCTGCGGATCATGCCGATGGGAGCCGCAGCAAGCCGGACTCTCATCCAGATACTGGGCCGGAGCCTTTGATGCTCCGGATGCGGGCAGGCGGCCCCTCGCTAGGGAGGGCGAGCCGTCCGCACCGACGACTTCCGTCACGCCAAAGGCGTCGGATAGTCTGCTGGAAGCGCTTCGCGGCGCTTCCATGGATGACGAGCACCGTACTCTTATGGGTGTGGTGATTCAGAAGGTTCTGTCCGCCAAGAGCGGACTGACCGAAGCGTGTACCAGCCTCCTGACAGGCTTTGAGGTAAGTAATACAAATGTGTGAAATTACCACCCGATAGGTAGTAGCACCTGATACTCTGTTTGGTGTTCGGAAAGAAAAGCCAAATGGAGGGTCAATTATAATCCGCAGGAGTCTAATAATAAATATTCATGTGAATAAGCAGGCTGTGCTGCTTGCCGCTGCTGCCCGCACAGCCAAGGTTGCCGAACTAAAGCAGGACCTGGAGCAGGCGCAGGGAGAGCTCGACCTCATGAAGAGGCAGCTCGAAGAGAACAAAGGCGAGTGATTCTCCACTCTTATGTATTTAAGGATAGATAAAATTGGTTAGTCTAACAACGAAGCATCGTGACTGTGTAAAAGGGGCCACCGCCGAAGTGGCGTCCCTGAAGAAAGCGCTGTCCGAGGCCGAAGACAAGGCAGCCTTGGAATGCAAGGAGCGCGAAAAGCAAAGTGCTAGAGTGGGCGAGGTACAACAAGAGCTCCTGGACCTCGGCAAGAAGTTCGAGTCCATGGAGCATGATCTGAAGATGAAAGAGGCTGAGCTTGCGAAGGCCCTCGTGAGTATGAAAGACGCCAAGGCCGAAGCCAAGTAGGCACTGCAGGAAATCTAGGAGGCCAAAAAGATAGCGGAGGGTAAGAAATTCTTTATGCAAAGCAAACATGTGGAGGAGGCGTTTCTTTTACTTACCAGAATTCGGAGCTCTCCAGGGGCATTCACAGATCTGCCACGCAGCGTATCAGATGCTGCGGAGTTCTACCGTGCCCAGGATGGGAGCTCAACGAAGAAGCTGTTCTGGTCCCAGTATGTTGGGGCCGAACACCCAATGCCTCTGAGTGACCAACTAAAGTAGTTCGTCGAACTCCACAGGGCGGCCGAAGTGGTTACGAAAGATTTCATAGTCCGGATGTGGCCTGGTGAGCCCCTGCCCATTAGCTACTTCAGCCTGATCAAGCGGATGGTGAATGCCTGTCCGCGGCTTGAAGTGGAATGCCTGTCCGTTTGTATTGAGTGTTCCCGTCGGGCCTTTGCCTGCGCGAAGGTGCATTGGGGCAAACTGGATGCGAAGAAGCTGGTGAAGGACGGGCCACCGGAGGGCAAAGCGCATCGCCATCCCGAGAAGTACTATGATGGCGTTATGAAGGGAGCTCGTCTTGTGGCTGAGGAGTGTACCAAGGACAAGATCTTTGACCAAATGTACCTCTTCCGCTGTTGTAATTTAAAGACGAAGTTACTTGTGCTACGTAGCACTGTTTGATTTAAAATATTACCTTCTGTGCGGCTGTTTATAAAATTCTGAAAGTAGGCCAGTCGTCGGCTTCTGCCCCCACGTAACTAGTACCGAGGTCTTCCTGGAAAAACCCGGATACTCTTTATCCAAATTTTTGGTCCCTTAAGGAGGTATCCGGCGCAACGAACAAGGCAATCGGACTATGCGGCTTTACAACTTTCACTTAGCCATAGAAGTCTATAAGTTTAAATTTCGGCGAAGCCCCTAGAATTCGGAGGGCCGAATTGGGGCGCTATATACGCCTAAATCAGACAAGGCTGATTCATCGCCTAAGGCAGAAAAAATCTTTAAGGATTTTAAGACCTCTCGAATAGCGACCAGCTCTCCCCGCATCATGCGGGTCAGTTTTCGGCTTTCTCTACTGAGGTGCTCGTCCGGAAGAACCAGGACACAATCAAAGTAGTTCTCCTTGCGCTACCTTAGCCAATATAACGGAACGTAAGGTACCAAAACAAGGGAGCCGGGCTAACCCAACTGTGGACCCAAGACATGATTCGGAGCTGATGCATATAGTGCTATAAGTTCAAGGTGTCGCACTGTTTAAAGTGTCCGGACTTTACTTGCCGTAGTACGGGGCGCCATAAGAAGCCCCTGGCAAACAGACCATACCAAGGTGTACGGATGCAATATCAAAGAAACATTTGTAAGAAAAAATTCTCAAATAAGAATAATAAGCTGACGCTATATATGATCTCCCATTGATGAATAATACGTTTAAGCGTATGTTTACAATGAATGCATTAAGCGGAGATAAATAGGACTATTTGACATGTCCTATCCAGGGGCCGGCCGCATACAGATAGATAAAACAGGTATAACGATCATAAATAGATTCCACCTGGGTATTTCCTTCTGTGCACGAAGCCTGTTGCCTCCTTGGGTTTCTCCCTTGTATAGGTCCGACAATCCGACTCTTCTGAAGAGGCTGCCCTAAGGCAGTGTCCTGAAAGAGATAAAAAAAGGAAGGTTTTTTATGAAAGTATGCTGCGGTGATATCGCACTGTTGACCGAGTCACTGCTTCGCCTCCGCCTGTGCCCATGGTATTTTGAGTGCGTAATTATGTACGCGTGGCACGAATGCTGCTTTGATGGGGTTTAAGCGGAGTCCGGAGTGCTAGTCACGCTCTTGGCATGCCTAGTGATCCTGTTGTGGGGTGTTCCGGACTCGCTTGACGGTGCTTGAGGTTATCGTCGCTGGATTGGTGGTTTGCCGGAGGAGGCTGCATTGCACTTCTGCCGCGAGGGCTGTAGTATGCTCTTCTGTAAGGAGAGAGTGGTCAATGTTTCCGTTGACTGTTATGACCCCGCGCGGCCCTGGCATCTTGAGCTTGAGGTATGCATAGTGTGGTACCGCATTGAATCTAGCGAATGCAGTTCGTCCGAGCAGTGCGTGGTAACCACTACGGAAAGGGACGATATCGAAGATTAACTATTCGTTTCAGAAGTTGTCCGGAGATCCGAAGACCACTTCCAATGTTATAGAGCCCGTACAGCGGGCCTCTACTCCAGGAATTACACCTTTAAAGGTGGTTTTGGTGGGCTTGATCCTTGAAGGGTCGATGCCCATTTTGCGCACTGTGTCCTGATAAAGCAGGTTCAGGCTGCTGCCGCCGTCCATAAGGACTTGCGTGAGGTGGAATCCGTTAATGATTGGGTCTAAGACCAATGCGGCTAAGCTGCCGCGACGGATGCTAGTAGGGTGATCCCTATGATCGAAGGTGATCGGACAAGCTGACCATGGGTTGAATTTGGGGGCGACTGGCTCCATCGCATAGACGTCCCGTAGTACTCGCTTCCGTTCCCGCTTGGCGATGTGAGTGGCGTAGATCATGTTGACCGTTTTCACCTGGGGGGGGATTTCTTCTGTCTCCCCGTGTTCGGACGCCTGGGCTGCTCGTCATCGTTGTTGTGCAGCCCCTTGTCCTTGTTTTAGGCGTTTATTTTACCGGCCTGTTTGAACACCCAACAGTCTCTATTGGTGTGGTTGGATGGCTTGTCTGGGGTGCCATGAATTTGGCACGAGCGTTCCAGTATGTGGTCCAGACTGGACGGTCCTTGATTGTTTCCTTTGAACGGCTTCTTCCGCTGACCGGATTTGGATCTACTGAATCCGGCATTGACTGCCGTGTCTTCGGTGTTGTCGCCGTTGTTCCATCACTTGTGTCTATTGCGCCATGGCTTGCCGTTATTGTCACAGACGTCCGAAGTGCCAGAGTGTGGCATGGTGCTGCTGCGAGCCAACCAGCTGTCCTCGCCCGCGCAAATGTGGGTCATAAGTGTCGTGAGGGCTGCCATGGACTTGGGTTTTTCCTGGCCGAGGTGTCGGGCGAGCCACTCGTCACGAATATTATGCTTAAAAGCCGCCAGGGCTTCGACGTCCGGACAGTCGACTATTTGGTTCTTTTTAGTTAGGAACCGAGTCCATAATTTCCTGGCTGACTCTCCGGGCTGTTGAGTAATGTGGCTCAAGTCATCGGCGTCCGGTGGTCGCACGTATGTGCCCTGGAAGTTGTCGAGGAATGTGTCTTCCAGGTTTTCCCAACTGCCAATGGAATATGTTGGCAGGCTGTTTAGCCAGTGTCGGGCTGGTCCTTTGAGCTTAAGGGGAAGATACTTGATGGCGTGTAGATCGTCTCCGTGGGCCATGTGAATGTGGAGAAGGAAATCTTTGATCCATACTGCGAGGTCTGTTGTGCCATCGTATGATTCGATGTTTATGGGTTTGACCCCTTCTGGGAATTCATGATCCATCATTTCGTCAGTGAAGCAGAGGGGGTGCACGGCACCTCTGTGCCGGGCTATGTGGCTATGCAGTTCGAATTGGTTTGGGTTGCTGTGTTCGGCCCGGCCAGACTTGTTGATAATGTATCCGGCATGACGGTCATCGTCGCACGCTGGGGCGCGCCCCCGCGATCTGTAGATCGATCTTGGCTATCCTGCTTTGTTTTCCAGTATATCTTGCAGGTCTTGCCTGTTGCCCTGGGCCGTAGTGTACTGGCGTGGGGGCGCGGGCTGGTATTCAGGCTGATATCCCGTTTTGTCCCGCCCATGGGGTGGCCGGTCAGCCGTTTGGTGCTCGAGTCCGTATTCCTCGGCTGCCAGGACTTCAGTATATCTATCTGTGAGCAGTACTTGATCAGCCTGTAGTTGCTGCTGCTTCTTCTTCAGGCTCCTCGCAGTAGCCATAAGCCAACGCTTGAAGCGCTCCTGCTCCACAGGATCCTCAGGCATGCCGAACTCGTTGTCGCCGAGGCTAATCTCGTCTTCGGAGGGGGGCATGTAGTTGTCCTCCTCTGGATATCCGTCGGTCGCATGTTCGTTTGGGCTGACCTGCTCATCATCCTGCTCATCCTGCTCGAAGGCGGGCTGATCACGGTTGTATTCCTCTTCGGCACCATCCGTATTGTTTTCGTCTCCTGAGCCGGTATTGCTATGGCGGGGCTTGGAGCGGGGCCGACGACGCCCATGTTTTGTTTTTTTCCCTGAGGGGTTATCCTCCGTTGCCTCATCACCATTGGTTTCCTTCGGAGTGTCCACCATATATATATCGTACGAGGAGGTGGCTGTCCACCGCCCTGTGAGCGGTGGTTCCTGTACTTCTCCCGCATCATCGTCCATACCGTCGATGTCTTCAGAGTCGAAGTCAAGCACGTCGGTTAGATCATCAATCATGGCAATGAAGTGGGTGGTGGGTGGGCAGCGAATTCCTTCGTCGCCTGCTTCCCACTCAAGCCGGACATAGTTCGGCCAAGAGCCTCCTAACAAAGAGAGAGACTTTAATGAGTTCAGCATGTCGCCAAAGGGCGAGTGTTGGAAGATGTCCGCAGCGGTAAACTCCATCACCGGAGCCCATCCTGGCTCAACTGGCTCGAGAGTGTGCGGACTGGAACCAACAACCGGATACGAGTCCAGGGTTCCGGAGTCACATGCTTCCACAGAGGTGAGGCCTGTGTTCGGCTCCACTGCCAATGAGTGTGCGGCCTGTGAGGCGTGGTTCATCCCTCCATCCTTAGGCAACGCAGCCTGCTCCGGATTTAGGTCTGGGGCTACTGCAGGGGTGATATCCGGAGCATTGTCCGACAGCAAGTCTAAGCCGTGCTCGTTGTGAATGTCCGATGGTCCTGGCACTGGCTCGAATCCATCGAAGATCAAGTCTCTGCGAATGTCGGCCGTGTAATTCAAGTTTCCGAACCTGACCTGGTGGCCAGGGGCATAGCTGTCGATCTGCTCCAGATGGCCAAGTGAATTGGCCCGTAGTGCGAAGCCGCCGAACACGAAGATCTGTCCGGGGAGAAAGGTCTCGCCCTGGACCGTGTCATTGACGATGATTGAAGGAGCCATCGAGCCTTGCAGCAATGACACAGAGGAACTCTCAATGAAAGCACTAATGTCAGTGTCAAAACCGGTGGATCTCGGGTAGGGGGTCCCGATCTGTGCGTCTTAGGCTGATGGTAACAGGAAGCAAGGGACACAATGTTTACCCAGGTTCGGGCCCTCTTGATGGAGGTAAAACCCTACTTCCTGCTTGATTAATATTGAAGATATGAGTAGTACAATAGTAGATCTACCACGAGATCGTAGAGGCTAAACCCTATAGGCTAGCCTATGATGATTACGATTGTAATTGTGACCGGCCTTCTAAGGACCAACCTCTCCGGTTTATATAGACACCAGAGAGGGCTAGGGTTTACATGGAGTCGGTTACAAGGAAGGAACTACAATATCCGGATCGCCAAGCTTGCCTTCCACGCAAAGGAGAGTCCCATCCGGACACGGGCCGGAGTCTTGAGTCTTGTACCTTCACGCTTCAATAGTCCGTACGATGTATATAGTCCAGCTGTCTGGATACCCCCTAATCCAGGACTCCCTCAACAGGGGCGGCGAGGTGGTGCGGCGGCGGAACAGGAAACTCCGGCAAGGTGCGGTGGCACTGGCAGAGCTGCGGAGGCGGCGGCGCAAGCGCGGGGCGGCGGCGACGGAGCGCTCGGGCGCGCCGGGTGCGGCGGCGGGCGCGGTCGGGCTCGCGTGGGACCGCGACGTGCTCGGCGGGACGCGGCCGCGGGGATGGCGCGAGCGGACAAGTGGCGGCGTCTGGTTTGCTGAGGGAGGCGGTGGACATGTCCAGCGGCGGGGGCGGACTTGTCCGGCGCGTGGAGGAGGAAGAGGCTAGGGTTTGGACCGAAGTTTCGGGGGAGAGGGCCTATTTATAGGTAGAGAGAGCTAGGAGAGTCCAAATGAGGTGCAGTTTTCGCCCACACGATCGTGATCCAACTGCGGAGAGCATGGAGGGGGTTTACATGGGCTAGGTGGGCTGTGTGGAGTGGTGCTGGGCTGCAAAGATAAAGGGGTCCGACGGTTAGCGCGGTTATCCATTGGGGCATCAAACGACCTCCAAATGGAACGAAATTTGATAGGTGGTCTACTGGTGATGTAACAAGACCACTCATCAACTCTCGGCCCATTTTGATAACATTTTTCCGCGGCTCACAAAACGAGAATCTGGGAGGTGCGGCGGGCGCGTGCGAGTGTGTCTATGCTCAGAACAGACAACAGAGAGAACCGGGAGAACCCAGACGGATGCAAGTTTTGAAAAACATGCAGATGAAATGCAGATGATGACATGGAAAAGTGCAACACGCAAGCGAATGACATGGCAACGACGGCGAATAACGGGAAGACACCTGGCGAATCGGTCTCGGGGCGTTACACAATGGAGCATCACTGACGACTGAAACCGAGTGGTCTTGGAAATAATGTGCAACTTTCTTCGCAGTCAAGTAAATTCCACAAACAAGATTCTGGTAATGTGGGTACCTCTGCTTGGTTGGAGTCAAGACTTCAGAAATATAGTACACTAGACGTTGAACTTTATAGGCCTTGCCTTCTTCTTCTCGCTTGACTGTGAGCACTATGCTAACAAACTGACCAGTGGCCTCAATATACAAGAGTGAAGGCTCTTTGCTAATCGGAGCAGCAAGCACCGGCTGGGTGGAAAGCAGGGCTTTGAGCTCCACAAATGATGCTTCATCTTCGGGAGTCCACTCGAATGTATCAGACTATTTCATCAATCGGTAGAGGGGCAGTGCCTTCTCACCGAGACGTGAAATGAATCGACTCAATCTAGAAAGACAACATGTAAGCTTCTGAACGTCATGCACACACCCATGGTGTTTCATTCGGAGAATTGCACCAATTTCTCGGGATTAACATCTATCTCTCGTTCGGAAACGAGGAAACCAAGTAACTTTCCTCCGGGTACTCCGAATGTGCACTTGGGCGGATTCAACTTGATATCACATCTTCTTAGATTGGAGAAAGTTTCAGTAGGATCAGTCAGCAGGTCGAAACTCTTGCGTGACTTCACTACAATATCATCCACATACGCCTCCACATTCTGACTGATCTAAGTGAGTAGACACTTCTGAATCATGCACATGAATGTGGCTCCGGTGTTCTTGAGACCGAATGGCATGGTGACATAGCAAAAACACCTGAATGGGGTAATGAAGGTTGTTTTAGTTTGATCTTGCCTGAACAGTCGGATCTGATGGTATCCAGAATATGCATCAAGAAAAGACAAGCACTCACACCCCATAGTCAAGTCGACTATCTGATCGATGAGGGGGAGCGGAAAATGATCTTTCGGGTAGGCCCGATTGATATGCCCGAAGTCAATGCACATGCGGAGTTACTTATCCTTCTTGGGAACCATGAGGACGTTAGCGATCCACTCGGAGTGGTATATCTCGCGGATGAACTCTTCTGCTAGGAACCGAGCTACCACTTCTCCAATCGCCTTCCTCTTCTCCGTGATGGACCGTCGGAGATGTTCCTTGACAAGTTTAAATTTTGGGGCGACGTGCCAACGGTGCTCAACCAGTCCCCTGGGTACACCTGGCATGTCTGATGGAGCAGCTGTGGGATCTTCCGGGTGAATATGAACTGGTTTTATCTCACCAGCCGACTGAAATGCAGACTAAGAAGCAGGTTTCTTCGAGTGGAGAAAATCACTTGGATCAACGTTCTTCTGATATTCCTCCAGTTCAACCACTGCCATTTGCTCGTCAGCGATCTTGGACCCCTTCTGGAGGCATTCTTCTGCTCTCTATCTATTCCCAGTAATCTTGATCACGCCTTTGGGCCCGGGCATCTTCAGCTTGAGATACACGTAACATGGTCGGGCCATGAAACGAGCATATGCAGCATTCCTAGAATATCATGATAGGCACTATGGAAATCCACCACTTCGAACATCAACATTTCTTTGCGGGAATTCTTGGAATCACCAAAAACCACATCCAGAGCAATCTGCCCGAGTGACTTTGCCTTCTTCCTTGGGATGACTCTGTGGAATTGCATGTTGCTTTTAGTGGGTTGGGACATCGGAATGTCCATCCCCTGTAGTCAGTCGAGTGGCCCCAATGACTGGGGCGCCCACCAAAGCTTGTCGCCCGGGGGTAGCAACGTGAGTTGGGTGATCCGATTGATCAAAGGTGATAGGAGTCTTCGACCACTTAAGGTATGTCGTAGTTGCCGAGCAACCATGTTCACCTCTCTGTTGATGACTTTCAGTCGACTTTGGCTCTCAACATCAGCAAAATTCATCAAAGTTGCATTCACTTTTGGGTAATCATCTGCCTTTTCTCCATCTTCATCCTTATTAGAGCCTTTTCACTCTGCAGTCCTTCATGGAACTACTGAATGAGGAACCTACACTGTCGAGTGGTGTGTTTAGGCACAATCAGGTTGCCTTCCTCATCCTTCATTTGAATGGGACACGGTAAATCCAGGACATCCTGGCCAGACTAATCCTTCATCTTCTTGGGTACCCAAGGCCCTTTGGGCTTTCCCTTGAACTTTCCTTGTGAATTGACCACTGCTGCTTCAGCCTGACCCGAGGCTTCAGCCTTGTGTTTCTGTTTCCGACTGGGATATCCACCCCCAGTCTCAGGGTTGACTGTTTTCCCTTTGCCATTTTGGAGTCGGTCCTCTTCCTCACCATTCGCGTATCGAGTGGCGATTTCCATCACCCGATTCAAACTCATGGCCCCGGAGTGACCAAATTTCAATGTGAGCTCTCTGTATCGCACACCTTCCTTGAAAGCACAAACGACCTGATGCTTTGAAACATTCTCCACCAGATGGTGAAGGGTAGTCCACCGCTAAATATAATCTCTCAAGGTTTCATTCGGTTTCTGTACACAATGCTGCAATTCAGAAAGTCCAGCGGGACGCTTACAAGTGCCTTCGAATGTCTTGATAAACACTTGGGCCAAATCTCCCCAAGAGAAAATGCTAGCTAGAGCCAACTGAGTCAACCAAGCCCTAGCTGAGCCCTCAAGCATCAGGGGCAGGTGCTTCATGGCTACCTCATCGTTTCCCCCACCGGTCTGCACTGCCA
This sequence comes from Triticum aestivum, assembly GCF_018294505.1. Classification (NCBI taxonomy): domain Eukaryota; kingdom Viridiplantae; phylum Streptophyta; class Magnoliopsida; order Poales; family Poaceae; genus Triticum; species Triticum aestivum. The sequence continues at coordinate 164,458,912 of NC_057804.1, read as the reverse complement.
CTCGGTAATCCTCTAACCAGGTGTCTGGCTTTGAATCGCAAGTGAACGTGCTAACTCCTGCAGCCAACCTAAAGTTGTGAGGAATCTCAGCAGCACGAATGGCTCTGCTAAAACACTCGGGCCCAGAGACGAACACTCTGTTCCTACTCAACTAATCTCTGTACAAACCATCTCTATTAGCCCTGCCTCTGTCAACCAGGCCATGCACAAGAATTAACCTTGCATCAAAACCAGGCTCTCTGGGGTCGACTGGGAGCCTCTGCTCATTGTTGTACGGGCGCATGTCATCATACCGCAGGGGCGCGTATGATCCACCCCTCGGAGGGGACGTAGGCACTTGACGACGGTCATCACGGTGATATCGAGGGTCAAACTGCCGATGTCCTCTTCCCAGGTACTGGTGCTAGTGGTAACCACGATCTTCACACCGCAAGGGCGATCTTGGGCTTTGAGCCAACTGAACTTTATCTGCCACAACTGACCTTCTGTGAATCCCATTGCACGACTGAGAAACTTCCGAGTTCTATTGCCCGGCCGCTCTGAGCAATGCCCGAATCTGCTATAAGCCTCTACCAGCCTTGGAACGGGATGGCTGGATCGATTCTGCAATACGTGCAACTGCTGCAAAGTTTTGGATCAGAGTACGAAATACCTAACAATCATTCTTAGGTCCAGTCGGAAACAGTTGCCGATGTCGTCGACTGGAACTTGGAATATGTCTGTGGGCGCGGTCGTCTAGTGCTCGTTGAAGATTCTCCAGGCGCGCGCACTCAGCCAGAGCGGCTACGCGCGTAGCCTCCAAGGCCGAGCCTCAGGGGTCTCCCCTACAATGGGGGTCTGGAGAGCTTCCAAAGCTTGATCTTGCCTGTGCTGCAGCTCCTCCCTTTGCTCCATAGTGAGAGCTTCAGGATAGTACTTGTCATTGTCGCGCGCCGGACCGCTGCTACCACCAGCACCATGGGGAAATCTGGGTGGACTATGCTAGGAGCCGACCATGAGAACTTCCACCACAGGGTCATTACTTTCATACTCGAAGAGAGTATCCGAATAGCCAGTCGACAGGTCGAACAACCCATAGAGAGATTCATCGGGCTAGATCGCCGCGATTTGAGGAGTGGCAGACTGATGGGCCACCGTGTGCTTCACCCACCGCTGGAGCCACGAGTGACTGGATCGCTTGCAGTGACGACCCGCGGGAAGCGAAGACGCCACGGGAGCCAATTAATACTGAATCGACGGCTACCGCAAGAGGACGCCGCAAGCACTCGCATGGAAGTGCGCTACCCCGCGGATGGGGATTGCCTCGATGTTGAGGGGGGCCTCCTGAAGCCAGGCCGAATCATCGGCGATGAAAGTGAGCGCGCCGAGACAGATCTCGCAGCCCAAGGACAATCCACCACTGGAAACCATGTTGACAAAGATCAAAAACTGCAACCTCACCAGAAGTTGCTAAGACGCCTGCCCCATGGTGGGCACCAATTGTTGTGGGAATGAGTCTGACAGTAGAAGTAGGGGGTACGTAGGATAAGGGTTGGGCCCTAGCTACGGCGAGGTTGTACACACAGATTTACGAGTTCAGGCCCCTCACGGAGAAGGTAACAACCCTAAGTCTCGGTGCCTCGAAGGCTTGTCGATTGGATTGTGGAATAGTTACAGGGGTGCGAACCCTTGTGCCAGAGGGGATGGGTGGCTTATATAGAGTGAGCCATCCCCTCGTAGCCCTCAGTTACATAGGGGTTCAATGAGAGTTATGTCCTGAACATTACTGGTAACACCCGTATTAAATGGTCTTTATGACGACGAAGTGAATGCCTGACCCTTGCCATCCTGGGGTGACTCCGAGTGAGATGTACTACTTCTTGAGCTTGCGTTGGTTTTTCCCTTGAAGAGGAAAGGGTGATGCAGCAAAGTAGAGTAAGTATTTCCCTCAGTTTGAGAACCAAGGTATCAATCCCGTAGGAGAAAATGCACAAGTCACCGAATACCTGCACAAACAATCAACAAACTTGCACCCAACGCGATAAAGGGGTTGTCAATCCCTTCATGGTTACTTGCAAAAGTGAGATCTGATAGAGATAGATAAACAGTAAAGTAAATATTTTTGGTATTTTTGGTTAATAGATCGGAAAGTAAAAGATTGCAAAATAGTAGATGTGGAAACTAGTATAATGGAAAATAGATCTTATATGATGTAAAAGAGAGCCGAGGGCCATAGGTTTCACTAGTGGCTTCTCTCAAGATAGCAAATAATACAGAGGGTGAACAAATTACTACCGTGCAATTGATAGAAGAGCACATAATTATGATGATATCTAAGGCAATGATCATGAACATAGGCATCACGTCCGTGTCAAGTAGACCGGAACGATTCTGCATCTACTACTATTACTCCACACATCGACCGCTATCCAGCATGCATCTAGAGTATTAAGTTCATAAAGAATGGAGTAATGCATTAAGTAAGATGACATGATGTAGAGGAATTAACTCAAGCAATATGATGAAACCCCCATATTTTTATCCTCGATGGCAACAATACAATACATGCCTTGCTGCCCCTACTATCACTGGGAAAGGACACCTGTCACACCCTGATTTTCATGCCACAACACTTGAGCTAATAAATCATGAGAAAGTGTGGTTTGACAAAAAACTTTTGCATCAATTGGATTTTATTTGGAGTTGGTTTTCTCTCTGTGTTTTTCAAGTGCTCTTTAAAGTCAACACAACTCCACCTTCTATACTTCATCTCCTTGCCCCAAACTTCTGCCCAATGATCATGCCATGTGTATAGAGAAATATAGTATTTTCTTACAAAACTAATTTGGCCAAAAAGTATTTTCAAAAATTAGTTTTCCAAAAACCCCTGAATTGAGGTTTGCACTGCAAGTACTTGATTTGGGGTATGAAAAATATTTCAAAGAGTATATTTGAAACCTATTAGATATAGGACTTCCATAAACCACAAAAATATAATTTTAAGAGTTATTTTCCTATTTTATTTAAAGGATTTTTCTTTAGGCCAGAAATGGTCTTTAATAGGTTAAAATTATTTTAATACTTTACAAATATTTGTGAAAATTTAGGGAAACTCAGTGGACATATATTGTCCATATATAAGAGTTTCAACACATGGTCATGTTCAAAATATTGGTCAAACCTCTCAAAAACCCTTTCTGGATATTTCAAGCTTTTGAAATATTTACAAAGGAAATATTCTCTAAAAATTCCAAGAAAATTCTAGCATGTAACATATGACATATTAGATGATCTTGCCAAGTATCATGTCTTGGAGAACAATATAACATCATCAAATCCCCTCAAAACCATTTTTGTCCATTTTGAAGTTTGAGCAACTTTACATTGCCAAAAATTTCCAAATGTTCTCAAACCTTGTGAAAATTCTCAAATGTTCTAATTATTCATCTAGGCCAAGTGGCACAAGTTGGAGAACAAGTTAACCTCATCAAAGTGCCCCAAAACCCTCTCTGTCCAGAATCAAATTTGAACAACTTTACATTGTCAACTTTCTCATTTTTCTCTCAACTTTTGTGAGCATGTTCACATGATCAAATGAGGCCACTACACCAAGTGGTGCATCAAGGAGAAGTGATTTACTCAACTAGATCTACCTAAGTTCATTTCTGCTAATTTCTAGGGTTTACAAAAGTTGCATTGGCAACTTTGCCCAAATAAACTCAATCTTGGTGGAACCTCTTATTTTCTCATTCCATTTTACCCTGTCAAGCCTCATGACAAGAGGAGTTCATCTTCTTTCCCAAATAAACAACAAACACCTTCTGCCATTTTTCTAAAAACACTATTCTTACCACTTCCATTCTTCTCCATGGCCTCCACTTTTTACTACAGCCCCTACAAGTCCTCCTCTACCTCCAGTAACAATGGCTACATCTCAGCTCAATGATTGAGGGGTGAAACCACCTCATTTACCCCTCTAGACAGCCCCTTTTCCCCCTCTCTCTCAACCCCACTCCTCTTCTACTGGATCCCCAGGACATCCAATGCTCCTCCCCTCTTCTTTACTTCCCCTAGAACTACCAGACATGCCTAGCCATGCCCACTTTGCCAAAAAATGGCATGCCGGCCATTTGCACGCCCCCTGCCAACCACCTCCGGCCACCTCGGGCCTCCCCAGCGCGCTTGACGATGCGCCTTGGCGTCCGCAGCACGCTAAGCCCTGGTCCCCCTCTTCCTTCTCCCTCCTACATCCTCCCTCACACACGCGCCACGGCCGCCCGAGAGCTCCAATGAGCACACTCACGTGTGGTGCCTATGGCCCCTCCTGCTCCCTTTCTTCCCTCCCCTGGTCCTAGACCACCTCCACAAACGCCCCAGACACGCCCACGCGCGCCCCCGTGGCCTCCAGCAACGGCTAGAAGCTCGCCGGCGCACGAGCCATGGTGCACCGCGCCCCTCCTATTTAAGGCCACCCAGACCCCGTTCTCTCCATCCCTTGAGCTCTCTCGCCTCCTATCGATCACCAGCAAAGCCCCAGCTCCCTCCCCCTCTCGGTGCTTGGGATCGAGCCAAGCGCCGCCACCTCGGGTCACCGGTGTTTGCGCGGTAAGAGCCTCCCCCGCCGCTCCTTTCGCTCGATCTGGAACCGCAGCGAGCCCCTGACTCCTTCCCCCTCCTTTTCCCCTTCGTTTGCAGCCGGAGTCGACCAGAACAACCACTGCCTGACGCTCCTCCGCCGTGCTTCCTCGTCGCCGGCAAACCAGGCAACTCCGGCGACGTCCACCACCACCACCCGAACGGCAACTCCACGCTGAGTCCAACCGTGCCGTCAGCTCGACCCACCGTGCCCTGCATCGCCGATGGTGAGCACGCCGGCCCTCTGGTCGCGAGATCAGAGATGACAGGCGGGCCCCGCCTGTCATCCTCACCTCTCTCTCGCCCCCTCTCTCTCCCACTGGCAGCTGGGGCCCGCCCGTCAGGTTTAAAAATATGGCGCGCGCGCGTCGGCTCGGCTGGGCCGTGTCGCTGGCTGGGCCGCTGCCCTGCGGCTGTTCTGGCCCAGCAGGCATAGTGCCCCTTCCCCTTTTTCTTTTCTGCCAGACTTGCAAAAAATCCTCTGGACTAAATATTAATCCAAATGAAATAATTCCAGTTCCTAAATTCTTGTAAAAATCCCACCTATTTAATGGTGCAACTTTCATTCAAATCCAACAACCTTTTCTTCACTGTAAATATTTAAATGTGATTTTAAGCATTTAAATATACCTTTGTAATTCCATTTCTCCTATTCTGCTACTCCAAATCCAAAACTAGGAATTTTCCCCTTCTTAGTGTTCACCCTAGTATTTAACAAAAATGAGTTGACATTTTTCTGAGCACTTTGGCTTTTCTGTTTTACTATTGCCTTATTTTCTCGTTATTTTCTTGCGACGTTTAGATCCCGTATTTGACGAAGTTGCTGAAGAAGAAGGAGGAGAAGGATTTGAAGACCTCGAAGAACAAGCCAATCAAGGCAAGCAGCCCTTTGACCATGTCACCCCTCTTGTTCATCGGTACCCTTTTTCCGATTGCATGATGATGAAATATGACGGTGGTAAAACTTGTTGTGAACCACCCCATGATGCATACCCCTACTCATGACCTTACCTTGTTCATGATTGCATTTTCAAGAGACTAGTTGATGCATAATGATGCATGTGTACCATGAACTCTTCATGGTTACATTCTTTTGAAAACCCCATTTGGTGCCCCTAATGCCCTTGGGAGATGTTGAACTAAGGTCACCACTTGAGGAAGAAGTGGTGTACCAAAGAGAACTTTTGGTGGGTGTGTGTAAAATGATGGATTAGATTTATGTGTGACTACCGTCCCAACCAAACATGTGCAACCACTCTACCCCTTTATGGGACGGGGCATTATTGATTACTTAGGCTTATACTAGCATGGTACCCACATTACTAGTGACGGGGGTGACTTGAGGTCACTCTCAGGATGGGGTCGTGCTTGGATAGGTGGCCATGACTATTTTCATAGGGCACCGGACACACCGTTGGTCCCTTCGTGTATGCGTAATAATGTGAAAAGGGCAGAGTCCCATGATCTTTTGCTTATACACGAGGGTCGTGTATCAACGAGTGGATCCTATGTTAGTGTGGTCTAGGGAAAGGTAATGATCGGGTGCTTCCCCCGAGTACTTGAGGTACTGCGGGATCGTGGATGACACGAAAGCTTCCCGGATCTTGTGGGTGAAGTGCGCAACCTCTGCAGAGTGTCAAACTATTCGAATAGCCATGTCCACGGTCATGGACAGTTGGGAGGTGCTACTTAAACTATGTCCAGAAATTTTACAATCTCTATGCATGTGTGGAAGAGAACTATTTGTGTCAGGTGGTGACTTGACATGTTGAATGAAATGGCATTTATCCAAACCCTATTTGTGTTGATATCTGTAACCTGTTCTCAAGGTTACCCATGTTCCTTGATGCATATCTCACAAGTTGATACGACATCTCAACTAGCTTGAAGCTAGGCTGCTTACTTGTTGTACAATTGCATTGTTACTTTGAACCAAATCATGGGTTGCTTCCGAGTACATTCAAAGTACTCATTGGCTTGCCACTGGTTATTTAATTGACCAGGCATGGAAGATAAGGAGTTCGAGGAAGAGTTCTTTGGTGACGAACACGCGAACTAGGACGCTTCCCAGTCAGAATGCCTGTAGGGTTAAGGCAGATGGCATGGGTTCTACTTATCAAGGAAGATTTCTGCTGCTTAAGATTATTTGGTATTCAGCCCCTGTGGCTTTATCTAAGTAAGACTTGACCATAATAGTCATAATTTGTGTAAGACGGTATGTATGGATGTAAGACTCTTGTTATTCAGCTTCTGTGTGTTCAGTGAGCATTGATCTCTGGGATCACTATACACGTGCATTCGATGATCACGACTTATGAGTCGGGGTCCCCACAGAGCTGGTATCAGAGCCATCCTGACTGTAGGAAGCCTTAGTTAGCATGGACGTTAGTTAGCTTGAGACCATATAAACTTCTCTTCTTTTCTAAAGCTTACCCAGCCCAAAAAATATTTTTCCTTATTGACCACTCCCATTCAACCTTTGTAGATGGCCGTCGCCCCCTTGTGACTCCTTACGACAGGATTTCCATCACTCCTAAGAGATTGCCTCCAACAATGCCACTATCCCTTGCTGCCCATATACACCCTGCACGAACTAGAAAATGATGTGTTCGAGAAGGAGTTCTATGCCAAGGTTTTTGTGCCTGCCAAGACCTCACCTCAGGGGTGGTTCTTCGTTGGACCACCTATGCCAACAAGAGACCTAGCCATTCAGCAAGTGGCATACGAAGCACTCCTCCGTCTTCGAGACCTCCTTCCAGAAATGAAAGAAGAACATGCCACCCGCTACCTGCCTGGCAAGAGCGGATTTGGAGCTCCGACTCAAGTGATGATTTCCCCAGAAGACGAGGATCCAACCCTCAAGTACCAGATCCGTTTCGTCAACGCAGGAGACTACCTTCTACGCCACCTTACCGAAGCATTTCTCAAGGCTCGCCAAGATCTCCCTTCACTTCTGCACCTCCACTGCCTCGAGAAGAAGAAGGTGGTCGAGCAAGAACAGCAAATCACTGCCCGAGAAGCCCACATTTTTAATCAGGAGCAGCAAATCAAGGAACTTCAGAAAGCTCGCAACCAAACCCCACACAAAAGGCATAGGAATGGATTTCCATATCCACCTCATAGAGGATCATCGTCAGGCCCCTGACGACAATACCCAAGACTGAATAGAAACCCTTTTGCCTCCGTCACATGTCACGGGTGTGGTGAACTCGGGCATATTAATAGGATGTGTCCCAACAAGCAGTCGACTGTCGCATGTCCATTGGCACCCAGGAGAACCTAGAAGTTGAAGATCAAACACCTTTCTCTCAAAGTGACGAAGCAAGCACGACTACTGAATCCGAGGACCCCTAGGGTAGGCTGAGTCGTGTACCCCCTATGCGCAGTTGAGTCCATATGATGGTTCAAATGAAACCATGTTGAGTGTTGCTTGTTCTTATCTGTTTGTGTTTTGATATAAGTTGCACTTTTGCCTTAGGCATCATGTATGTGACTATATCACCTATCTTATCTTAATGAAATTGTGTGTGGCCTTTTTGGCACCTATTTGTTTGCACCTGCACTATATAACCCCCCCCTTTAAGCATTTCCCCCATCTATGATGCTTTTCCCTCTCATCCCTCTCTCCTGAACTAAAGACCGGTGAGACAAGGTACACCAAGGATTCTACTTCGGGGACCAACTAGCACTGGAGATTTTTGCTGCAGCCTCCTCGACCAAGAGTAGCCCAGTAGAGTTATGTTTACCTCTCATGATTAGAAAACCATCCCTAGACCCTTCGAGACTTCACGATATAACCTAGCTCGAATCCCTAATCAAGTGCTTAACCCACAAAATTGCAAGAGAACCAGCTAAGCCTCCATAACCTTGCACTGGTTCATTAGGGAACTAGTGGATATAGTGAACGAGCACATTATCATCCCAAGATAGCACCAGAACTGACGATGCCATAGGGTAGACCTATTCGAGGATATTGAAATAGGGCAGGTGACGTGATGAGTTTATATCAGAGACCTTGAGGGATTATTCGAGACTTCTTGGTGGATTATAAGGTTTTCATGTTAGTTGATGAACTTGGTGGGATCACGTTAATAGAGTAGCATAACATTCATTACCCGGGGAGTAAATGGGATTTTGTAGGACAATTATGATCGCACGATGAAATTCTTGAAGGTATAAGGATTTGGCTTAGCCAGGAGATATTGATAGAAGATAGCTGACCATGATATTTGGATTAAATAGGTGAACCTAGTGGAGTCTAGATGCTGAGTAGGTCTATATGGTTCGGAGTAAATTGGATTTATACTGATGATCTCAATTACGATACCATGTTTCTCGGTGGATAATAAACTAGGAGATTGGATTAATTGTCGGAGTTGATTTAGGGATCTATATAAGCTTGGGGTTGGAAGTTATTTGACCCCGAAGATGGGAATTGGTGGATTGATTATAGTAGAGATAGCTCTTTCAAGTATTGGGGATTATAGGACATTAGAAGATCGTGTGGAACACCATAGACATTGGATTTGTAGTGGTTAATGGAAGTTAATGGGCTGTTGGAGTTGACTCATAGGAAGGAAACAAGATCTTGGAGTGGCATACGACGTGATTCCTTAGGATAGGGATGCAATATCTTGGACCTTGGAAGAATAGGCTGAGCCCTTGGATTGTCGTGTTTAATTCAGTTTGGCAGTTGTATGTTCTACCCATGGATTTTTACATGAGGATAGCCATACACCTGAGTTTGGAGATGGTAGACATATATGATTTTGTTAGACCTCCTCTCGAGAGTCATGAGGATATGAATCACATGAGTGATGATTGGAGTTGACCTATACGAAATGATGCTATCAGTGATATGATGTGATTTGTTTAAAGGACTAGATAGCACAATTGGCATCTCAGAAACCGTGCTTAAAGATAAGATGATAAATGTTCACTCGCACACTAGAATCCTTGAAACCCTTACGCCCTACCAAGCTACAACATGGTCGGATCAGGACCTTAGGGCCTTGACACTAGATCTAGAACACCTTGGCCCACACTCAACAAAAACCACCACTAATTCCCCAGCCTACTTTATGTACCCCGTGAACAAAGTCTTCATGGAGTGCTTAGACAAGATAGTTGTCATCATCATTTGGTGACCTACTTGTCCACCCGAAGATGGAAGAAGAGCCGTTAAGCTAGTCAAGGAACATTTGAAGACCGCCATGCCAAGGAGGAAGAACTACACCCACCACCATCGTCAAGAAGTGAACTTTCTCGTCGAAGACCAGGTGTATCTGCAAGCCACTTCTCTCTAAGGAACCAAGCATTTCCATGACAAGGAGACCCACACCAAGATTCATCGGCCCCCTTCGAGATCACTCCAAGATTTAACAACCCCCCTCTGAGATCACTACGAGACGAAGAGAAGACAGTTACCAGCTGGAGTTGCCACCGGAGTTACCTGATGTGCACAACGCTTTCCATGCATCACAACCCCGGAAGTGTTTCCAACTTCCTAACTTGCCCGATCTCTACGAGGGCATTGACCACCGAGCCATCGACCCCTAGCCCAATCTAACCTACCGCGAGCTACCCATTAGCAACCTGGATCAAGAAGAGTGTCATACACGAAGCCACACCATCAAGTACTTCAAGCTCAATGGAGCACTACACGGAAGCAGAAGCAACATGAGGACTTGAAGACTACCCCAGATCCAAGTTTCTGTATCCCTTTCCGCGCCTAGTTTGGGAATCTCGGGGACGAGATTCTTGTAAGGGGGGTAGGTCTGTCACACCCTGATTTTCATGCCACAACACTTGAGCTAATAAATCATGATAAAGTGTGGTTTGACAAAAACTTTTGCATCAATTGGCTTTTATTTGGAGTTGGTTTTCTCTCTGTGTTTTTCAAGTGCTCTTTAAAGTCAACACAACTCCACCTTCTATACTTCATCTTCTTGCCCCAAACTTCTGCCCAATGATCATGCCATGTGTATAGAGCAATATAGTATTTTCTTACAAAAATAATTTGGCCAAAAAGTATTTTCAAAAATTAGTTTTCCAAAAACCCCTGAATTGAGGTTTGCACTGCAAGTACTTGATTTGGGGTATGAAAAATATTTCAAAGAGTATATTTGAAACCTATTAGATATAGGACTTCCATAAACCACAAAAATATAATTTTAAAAGTTATTTTCCTATTTTATTTAAAGGCTTTTTCTTTAGGCCAGAAATGGTCTTTAATAGGTTAAAATTATTTTAATACTTTAAAAATATTTGTGAAAATTTAGGGAAACTCAGTGGACATATATTGTCCATATATAAGAGTTTCAACACATGGTCATGTTCAAAATATTGGTCAAACCCCTCAAAAACCCTTTCTGGATATTTCAAGCTTTTGAAATATTTACAAAGGAAATATTCTCTAAAAATTCCAAGAAAATTCTAGCATGTCACATATGACATATTAGATGATCTTGCCAAGTATCATGTCTTGGAGAACAATATAACATCATCAAATCCCCTCAAAACCATTTCTGTCCATTTTGAAGTTTGAGCAACTTTACATTGCCAAACATTTCCAAATGTTCTCAAACCTTGTGAACATGCTCAAATGTTCTAATTATTCATCTAGGCCAAGTGGCACAAGTTGGAGAACAAGTTAACCTGATCAAAGTGCCCCAAAACCCTCTCTGTCCAGAATCAAATTTGAACAACTTTACATTGTCAACTTTCTCATTTTGCTCTCAACTTTTGTGAGCATGTTCACATGACCAAATGAGGCCACTACACCAAGTGGTGCATCAAGGAGAAGTGATTTGCTCAACTAGATCTACACAAGTTCATTTCTGCTAATTTCTAGGGTTTACAAAAGTTGCATTGGCAACTTTGCCCAAATAAACTCAGTCTTGGTGGAACCTCTTATTTTCTCATTCCATTTTACCCTGTCAAGCCTCAAGACAAGAGGAGTTCATCTTCTTTCCCAAATCAACAAGAAACACCTTCTGCCATTTTTCTAAAAACACTATTCTTACCACTTCCACTCTTCTCCATGGCCTCCACTTTTTACCACAGCCCCTACAAGTCCTCCTCTACCTCCAGTAACAATGGCTGCATCTCAGCTCAATGATTGAGGGGTGAAACCACCTCAGTTACCCCTCTGGACAGTCCCTTTTCCCCCTCTCTCTCAAACCCACTCCTCTCCTACTGGATCCCCAGGGCATCCAATGCTCCTCCCCTCTTCTTTACTTCCCCCTAGAGCTACCAGACATGCCTGGCCGTGCCCACTTTGCCAAAAAATGGCATGCCGGCCATTTGCACGCTCTGGAGCGCGCTACAGTGCGCTCCCGCACTGTAGACGCCCCCTGCCAACCACCTCCGGCCACCTCGGGCCTCCCCAGTGCGCTCGACGATGCGCCTCGGCGTCCGCAGCACGCTAAGCCCTGGTACCCCACTTCTTCTCCCTCCTACGGCCTCCCTCACACGCGTGCCATGGCCGCACGAGAGCTCCAATGAGCACACTCACACGTGCGGCGCCTCTGGCCCCTCCTGCTCCCTCTCTTCCTTCCCCTGGTCATGGACCACCTCCACATACGCCCCAGACACGCCCACGCGCGCCCCCGTTGCCTCTAGCAACGGCTAGAAGCTCGCCGGTGCACGAGCCATGGTGCAACGCGCCCCTCCTATTTAAGGCCACACCGGACCCTGTTCTCTCCATCCCTTGAGCTCTCTCGCCTCCTAGCGATCACCAGCAGAGCCCCATCTCCCCTCCCTCTCTCTGTGCTCGGGATCGAGCCGAGCGCCGCCACCTCGGGTCACCGGTGTTTGCGCGGTAAGAGCCTCCCCCGCCGCTCCTTTCGCTCGATCTGGAACCGCAGCGAGCCCCTGACTCCTCCCCCCTCCTTTTCCCCTTCGTTTGCAGCCGGAGTTGATCGGAACAACCACTGCCCGACGCACCTCCACCGTGCTTCCTCGTCGCCGGCAAACAACCTCCCGAATGGCGACTCCACGCCAAGTCCAACTGTGCCGTCAGCTCGACCCGCCGTGCCCTGCATCGCCACCGGTGAGCACGCTGGCCCTCTGGTCGTGAGGTCAGAGATGACAGGCGGGCCCCACCTGTCATCCTCACCTCTCTCTCGACCCCTCTCTCTCCCACTAGCAGCTGGGGCCCGCCCGTCAGGTTTAAAAATATGGCGCGCGCGCGTCGGCTTGGCTGGGCCACGCCGCTGGCTGGGCTGCTGCCCTGCAGCTGTTCTGGCCCAGTAGGCACAGTGCCCCTTCCCCTTTTTCTTTTGTGTCAGACTTGCAAAAATTCCTCTAGACTAAATATTAATCCAAATGAAATAATTCCAGTTCCTAAATTCTTGTAAAAATCCCACCTATTTAATGGTGCAACTTTCATTCAAATCCAACAACCTTTTCTTCACTGTAAATATTTAAATGTGATTTTAAGCATTTAAATATACCTTTGTAATTCCATTTCTCCTATTCTGCTACTCCAAATCCAAAACTAGGAATTTTACCCTTCTTAGTGTTCACCCTAGTATTTAACTAAAATGAGTTGACATTTTTCTGAGCACTTTGGTTTTTCAGTTTTACTATTGCCTTATTTTCTCGTTATTTTCTGGCGACGTTTAGATCCCATATTTGACGAAGTTGCTGAAGAAGAAGGAGGAGAAGGATTTGAAGACCTCGAAGAACAAGCCAATCGAGGAAAGCAGCCCTTTGACCATGTCACCCCTCTTGTTCATCGGTACCCTTTTTCCGATTGCATGATGATGAAATATGACGGTGTAAAACTTGTTGTGAACCACCCCACGATGCATACCCCTACTCATGACCTTACCTTGTTCATGATTGCATTTTCAAGAGACTAGTTGATGCATAATGATGCATGTGTACCATGAACTCTTCATGGTTACATTCTTTCGAAAACCCCATCGGGTGCCCCTAATGCCCTTGGGAGATGTTGAACTAAGGTCACCACTTGAGGAAGAAGTGGTGTACCAAAGAGAACTTTTGGTGGGTGTGTGTAAAATGATGGATTAGATTTATGTGTGACTACCGTCCCAACCAAACATGTGCAACCACTCTACCCCTTTATGGGACGGGGCATTATTGATTACTTAGGCTGATACTAGCATGGTGCCCACATTACTAGTGACGGGGGTGACTTGAGGTCACTCTCGGGACGGGGTCGTGCTTGGATAGGCGGCCATGACTGTTTTCACAGGGCACCGGACACACCGTTGGTCCCTTCGTGTATGCGTAATAATGTGAAAAGGGCAGAGTCCCACGATCTTTTGCTTATACACGAGGGTCGTGTATCAACGAGTGGACCCTATGTTAGTGTCGTCTAGGGAAAGGTAATGATCGGGTGCTTCCCCCGAGTACTTGAGGTACTGCGGGATCGTGGATGACACGAAAGCTTCCCGGATCTTGTGGGTAAAGTGCGCAACCTCTGCAGAGTGTCAAACTATTCGAATAGCCGTGTCCACGGTCATGGACAGTTGGGAGGTGCTACTTAAACTATGTCCAGAAATTTTACAATCTCTGTGCATGTGTGGAAGAGAACTATTTGTGTCAAGGTGGTGACTTGACATGTTGAATGAAATGGCATTTATCCAAACCCTATTTGTGTTGATATCTGTAACCTGTTCTCAAGGTTACCCATGTTCATTGATGCATATCTCACAAGTTGATAGGACATCTCAACTAGCTTGAAGCTAGGCTGCTTACTTGTTGTACAATTGCATTGTTACTTTGAACCAAATCATGGGTTGCTTGCGAGTACATTCAAAGTACTCATTGGCTTGCCACTGGTTATTTAATTGACCAGGCATGGAAGAGCAGGAGTTCTAGGAAGAGTTCTTTGGTGACGAACATGCGAACTAGGACGCTTCCCAGTCAGAATGCCTATAGGGTTAAGGCAGATGGCATGGGTTCTACTTATCAACGAAGATTTCCGCTGCTTAAGATTATTTGGTATTCAGCCCCTGTGGCTTTATCTATGTAAGACTTGACCATAATGGTCATAATTTGTGTAAGACGGTATGTATGGATGTAAGACTCTTGTTATTCAGCTTCTGTGTGTTCAATGAGCATTGATCTCTGGGATCACTGTACACGTGCATTCGGTGATCACGACTTATGAGTCGGGGTCCCCACAACACCGCTAGATTGAACCCAAAGCTAAGGACTTCTCCCATTGCAAGAAAAATCAATCTAGTAGGATAAACTAAACCGATAATTCGAAGAGACTTGCAAAGATATCAAATCATGCATATAAGAAACCAGAGAAGACACAAATAATATTCATCGATAATCTGATCATAAATCCACAATTCATCGGATCTCGGCAAACACACCGCAAAAGAATATTACGTCAAATAGATCTCCAAGAACCTCGAGGAGAACAAAGTATTGAGAATCAAAGAGAGAGAGAGAGAGAGAGAAGAAGAAGCCATCTAGCTACTAGCTATGAACCCATAGGTCTGTGGTAAACTACTCACGCTTCATCGGAAGGGTAATGGAGTTGATGTAGAAGCCCTCCATGATCAAATCCTCCTCCAACAGGATGCCGAAAAAGGCTCCTATAAGAGATCTGATGGGTACAGAAGGTTACAGCGGTGGAAAAGTGTTTTCGTGGCTCCCCCTGATGTTTTGGGGGTATAAGAGTATATATAGGTGAAAGAATTAGGTTAGAAGAGCTCCGAGGGCCCCACGAGGTAGGGGCGCGCCCTACCCCCTGGGCGCGTCATCCACCCTCGTGTCCACCTCGTTGAGTCTCTGACTTCATCTCCAAGTCTCCTGATTTGGTTCTGGTCCAAGAAAGAGCATTGCGTAAGTTTCATTCCGTTTGGACTCCGTTTAGTATTCCTTTTTTGCGAAACTCTAAAACAGGCAAAAAACAAAAACTGGCACTGGGCTCTAGGTTAATAGGCTAGTCCCAAAAATAGTATAAAATAACATATAAATGCATATAAAACTTCCAAAACAGATAATATAATAGCATGGAATAATAAAAAATTATAGATACATCAGAGACGTATCAAGCATCCCCAAGCTTAATTCCTGCTCGTCCTTGAGTAGGTAAATGATAAAAACAGAATTTTGGATGTGGAATGCTACCTAACATATTTATCCATGTAATTTTATTTATTGTGGCATGAATGTTAAGATCCAAAAGATTCAAAACAAAAGTTTAATATTGACATAAAAAATACTTCAAGCATACTAATTAAGCAATCATGTCTTCTCAAAATAACATGGCCAAAGAAAGCTATCCCTACAAAATCATATAGTCTGGCTATGTTCTATATTTATCACACAAAATATTTAAACCATGCACAACCCCGAGCGTGATCCATACTTTTTATGTTCTCAAACTTTTTCAACCTTCACGCAATACATGAGCGTGATCCATGGATATAGCACTATGGTGGAAGAGAATATGGTGCTTGTGGAGAGGACAAAAAAGAATAAGATAGTCTCACATCAACTAGGCGTATCAACGGGCTATGGAGATGCCCATCAATAGATATCAATGTGAGTGAGTAGGGATTGCCATGCAACGGATGCACTAGAGCTATAAGTGTATGAAATCTCAAAAAATAAACTAAGTGGGTGTGCATCCAACTTGCTTGCTCATGAAGACCTAGGGCAATTTGAGGAAGCCCATCATTGGAATATACAAGCCAAGTTCTATAATGAAAAATTCCCACTACTATATGAAAGTGACAAAATAGTAGATTCTCTATCATGAAGATCATGGTGGTACTTTGAAGCACAAGTGTGGAAAAAGGATAGTAACATTGCCCCTTCTCTCTTTTTCTCTCTTTTTTCTTTTTTTTCTTTCTTCTCTTTTTTCCTTTTTTTTAATTTTTTGTCCGGTGTCTCATCCCGACTTGTGGGGGAATCATAGCCTCCATCATCCTTTCCTCACATGGGACAATGCTCTAATAATGAAGATCATCACACTTTTATTTACTTACAACTCGAAAAACTACAACTCAATGCTTAGAACAAAATATGACTCTATGTGAATGCCGCCGGCAGTGTAACGGGATGTGCAATGAATCAAGAGTGACATATATGAAAGAATTATGAAAGGTGGCTTTGCCACAAATACTATGTCAACTACAAAATCATGCAAAGCAATATGACAATGATGAAGCGTGTCATAATAACGGAACGGTGGAAAGTTGCATGGCAATATATCTTGGAATGGCTATGGAAATGCCATAATAGGTAGGTATGGTGGCTGTTTTGAGCAAGGTTTATGGGGGGTGTATGGTACCGGTGAGATTTGCGCGGCACAAGAGAGGCTAGCAATGGTGGAAGGGTGATAGTGCGTATAATCCATGGACTCAACATTAGTCATAAAGAACTCACATACTATTGCAAAAATCTATTAGTTATCAAAACGAAGTAGTACGCGCATGCTCCTAGGGGGATAGATTGGTAGGAAAAGACAATCGCTCGTCCTCGACCGCCACTTATAAGGAAGACAATCAAAAAATAAATCATACTTCGACTTCATCATATAACGGCTCACCATACGTGCATGCTACGGGAATCACAAACTTCAACACAAGTATCTCTCAAATTCACAACTACTCACTAGCATGACTCTAATATCACCCTCTTCATATCTAAAAACAATCGTAAAGAATCAATCTTCTCATAGTACACTACTAGGGAAAACCTTATACATAGAACTTTAGCAGTAGTGCGTGTCAAAATACCACGCTAGTGCTAAGTAGCAGTAGCGCGTTGGCGTAAACCGTGCTACAGATACAATTATAGCATTAGCGCGCCTCAAGATAAAAGCGCTACTATTAAAATTCCAACTGCTTAGCCGATAGGCTACGCATAGTAGTAGCGATCTACATCGAACAACGCTACAGCTACATGCTTTGTAGCAGCGCGTTTACGCAGAAAGGCGCTACTGATAAAGGAAATAAAATTAAATGGAAAGCAAATAGAAAAGTAAATGAAAATGAAAGAAATAGAAAAAGGAGAAAGGAAAAAATAAAATGTAAATAAAAAATGAAAAAAGGAAAAAAGAGAAAGGAGTAGCAGTAGCGCGTATCCAGGAACGCACTATAGCTAACTTAGCAGTAGCGCATTTCCCAGAAAGCGTTACTACTACTTTTGACTTAACCGCGCAGTTCGTTCTTCCCCACGACCACTTCCCCCAAATCCCAACTCCTCCGCTGTCGCCGGCCGCCGTCACCCGTCAGCCGCCGCGCGCTCTCCCATCGCTCTCCGCACACCCTCGACGCCGCCCCGACCCCAGATTCGACGCCACCCCGAACCCGATGCCGCCCTCCGTCGCGTGCCCGAGTCCCGACCCCGACCTCGACGCCGCCCTCCATCGCGTGCCCGAGTCCCGACCCCGACCTCGACGCCGCCTACCCCTCCCTCGCCGCAGGCACCCGAGGTCAGCACGCCTGCTCCTCCCCCTCCCCTACCTTTGCCTAGGGTTCTTCAAATTTCAATTACATCAAATTAGTTAGGGTTCATCTATTGCATCAAATTTCGGATTATCCGCTACCACTTTTCACCCCTAGGTTCATCAAATTAGATGGTAATTAGGGCGGTAGTTCCTAGGTACTAATTAGTTAGTAAGAACTAGGTACTAATTAGGTACTAGTTTATTTTTATTTATAGTAAGTTTATTTTTAGTAAGAACTAGTTGAATTAATAGAACTAGTTGAACATGTCAGATTTGTTGTTATTTTTTAGTTAAAGCAATTTTTCCCGCATCGACGTCGACGATGCCTATCCCGCATCCTCGTCGTTGACTCGGAGGAGGACACCTACTTGACCAGATGGGCCATGTCCGAGACTGGGCTCCACCGGGCTGGCACTGGGAGGCGCTACCTATCGGGGGGCGCAGCTTGGTGAGGAGTCAGCCCGTCATTGACCCAAACCTTCTTTGGTGGCGGTCGCGTGGGCCAGTGATGGTCGAGAGGCTTGAGGACCTCGCGGAGGTGGTACGTCACCGTGTAAGTGAGGAGGACGCGCATGTCCGTCGCTACTTGGTTGTGCTGGAGCGCAGGTTCTCCAATACCTGGCAGGTTCTCCAGGGATCTCACTTGAGCTATGATCCTGTGATGATTCCTTCTCTTTGGGTGTCCACCGCCCGCGCCGATACCCGTCGTTCACTAGGGTTTTAGTTGTATTAGTGATGTTATATGTATGATACTATTCGGGATGTATTAGTGATAATATTCGACGATGTACGGACACAAGAGATGATTTACTTTTGCTTATTGAATGCATGCTAATTTGAATACTTGTTTATTTTACGATTTGGTTTTGCTTATTGAATGCTCATGTCAATATGAGTCCTATAAGATATTTTGAAATGTATATCTTGTGTTGCTCAAATAGGATATGTGCTTGCCCAAGTGGCCGGTCATGTTTGCAGGTTACACCTCCGAGTGGCCTATGTTTTGCTGGAGTGTTAATTCATTTCTGTTTCGGCAAATTTCAGGCGCTCGTTATTTCCTATTTTAGCAAAGGTCGTGCCAGATTTTCCATGAATTTTGGCATGAGTTGTGCCAGAATATGTAGGAAACATCGAGTGCCCTGGATTTGTGTGTTGAGTATCCTGGTAGTTGTCTTTGATCGATTTTTAATTAATGTTTCAACTATGAACATAGGAAATTTCTGATGACGAACATCATTTCGGTATTTGCAAATACTGCGAAGACGAGCGCGGCCTGTTCGACAGAATCTTCCTAGATGATGGTAGGCGCCTCAGCATCAAGCTGGACGAGAACTTTGAAGTGGATACAATAAGTCACAATGACAAGTCTTTTTTCGTAATTAAGCATGACATCTGCTTCATTTTGCTTCAACTTATAATTTAATTTTTTTACTATTCTACTAGCGTATCCCCTGCCATGCAAGAGTTTTTGTCTTGGATAAGATAGGTTTCAATCCTATGAAAACTACTATGGAGGTAAAGAGAGTTTACTTGAAGACCAAGCATGGTTATACTTTTCACGCAAAATTATACAACGCAGACACCTACACCTATTTTGAAAGCAAAACTTGGAAAGCACTATGCAAGACTTATGCATTTGAGCCTGATATGGTTATCACCTTTGATATTTGTCCGGAAGATGATACTGAAGGTAATATCGACATCTGGGTCGATGTGCAGACGCCTCCAGTTATACCATTATGTGAGTTTCTCAACCATATTTATGCCTTTGATATTGTTTATTCAAAAATAGTTGACAACTAATTTCTATTGACAGCTTATTTGCATTCAAGCAAACATGTCCAGGACTTGGTAGACAGGACCTACTAATGTCCCGGGGCTGAACTAAACTACGAGGAGATAAGTGATTATGTTTCATGGCTTGAGGATCTTCATACTGTCAAGACAAATTATTTTTCTGGACTTAAAAATCTTAGTACTCTAAACGTGCGACCAATAGTGTTCGTACTTAACTACGGTCACATCGATTTAGGAAAGATGGTAAGATTTTTACTATTTGTCCTCAATGCATCTTTTGCATACATTATTTTTTAAGCTAAACTTCGTTGCTAAGTATGTTACTATACGATGTTCTTCAACAGGGACTCCTGATGAATGTTGTGCCTAATTGGATTGAGACTAAAGGTCACATGAGAATGGTTAGCTTACGACCAAGACATCCTAAAATGAACTTTAGTGATTTCTAATAGCGAGGAATGCTTAATAGTGAAAGACTGGAGCAAAATTGTGAACGATCACTCAGAAGTACTAGGGGGCAACAATCAGAAGCGCATCCCACAATTAGGACACAGGTTCATCTGCATGCTCCAACATGATGAAGCAGGAGTTCTACACATGTTTTATGCTATTTTACCCGAGAGAGAGCAGCAGGAGTGATTAGCTAGCTAGAAATGAGTTTGAAGATGATGATGTGCTACACTATGACTATGATGATTAAATAGCTAGTGTTGGTGGTAATGACTATGATGATTATTATTAGCTAGTGTTGGTGGTGATTAGATAGCTACGGCAGCTAGTGTTGGTGGTGATTAGCTAGCTAGAATGAGTTTGAAGATGATGATGTGCTACACTATGACTATGATGATTAAATAGCTACTGTTGGTGGTAATGATTATGATGATGATTAAATAGCTTGTGCTGGCGGATTAGATTCAAGTGGACGCAACATGTGGTGCACATCGAAAGTACTACTAGTCCAAACTATATCAAGTTTGGATTAGTAGTATACTTTTGACATGCACCACAGGTTGCCTCCACTTGAACCTAATCCACCTTCATTTGACACACTGTTATGGAAATAATGATATAAACCTCATAATTGGTATTGTACCAAAATTTGTATAACGGCGTATAAATACACTAAAAATAAAAAATTGAAAAAAATAATACTAGTAGCAATGGATAGTAAACACGCTGCTACTAGCTAGATTAGTAGTAGCGCGGGAGTGAACACACGCCGTGGCTATATGTCTTAGCAGTAGCGCGTGTCGCACGCGCTACTGCTAAGTAATAGCTGTAGTGCCTTACTGGTAGCGTGGTGTCCCGCGCTACTAGTGGGCATTAAACACGCGCTACTACTAGGGTTTTCTCTAGTAGTGGTATTCAATGCACTTTATATGAAAGTTTTTATTATATCCCTCTTGGATGCCTATCATATTAGGACTAAATTTATAACCAAAGTAAATTACCATGTTGTTCTAAAAGACACTCAAAATAATATAAGTGAAACAAAGCCGCCGCCATGCTCTAAAAATTTATAAGTGAAGTACTAGAGCAATATTGTCTAGCTCAAAAGATATAAGTGAAGCACATAGAGTATTCTAATAAATCACCATTCATGCATGTCTCTCCCAAAAGGTGTGTACAGCAAGTATGATTGTGGTAAACTAAAAAGCAAAGACTCAAATCATACAAGACGCTCCAAGCAAAACACATATCATGTGGTGAATAAAAATATAGCCTCAAGTAAAGTTACAGATAAACAAAGACGAAAGAGGGGATGCCTTCTGGGGCATCCCCAAGCTTAGGCTTTTGGTTGTCCTTGAATATTACCTTGGGGTGCCTTGGGCATCCCTAATCACAGGCTCTTGCCACTCCTTATTCCATAGTACATCAAATCCTTACCCAAAACTTGAAAACTTCACAACACAAAACTCAACAGAAAATTGCATGAGCTCCATTAGTATAAGAAAATAAATCACCACTTTAAGGTTGTAAGTGCATCTAGTGCCCCTTAGTGATTTTGGTGTATTGAAGACTTATAGGTTAAGGGACTAATGTGTTTATGAGTGTACACAGGTCTATAAGTCTATGAGGAGTTTGATATTTACAGAGAAAGTTGACCCTGAGGGAGTCCTGGATTAGGGGGTGTCCGGATAGCCGGACTACCATCATCAGCTGAACTATCATCGGCCGGACTATCATCATCGACCGGACTCCAAGACTATGAAGATACAAGATTGAAGACTTCGTCCCGTGTCCGGATGGGACTTTCCTTGGCGTGGAAGGCAAGCTTGGCGATACGGATACGTAGATCTCCTACCATCGTAACTGACTCTATGTAACCCTAGCCCTCTCCGATGTCTATATAAACCGGATGGATCTATTCCGTAGGACAACAACAACAACAACAACAACCATTACAATCATACCATAGGCTAGCTTCTAGGGTTTAGCCTCCTTGATCTCGTGGTAGATCCACTCTTGTAAACATCCACAATATCAATATCAATCAAGCAGGATGTAGGGTTTTACCTCCATCAAGAGGGCCCGAACCTGGGTAAAACATCGTGTCCCTTGTCTCCTGTTACCATCCGCCTAGATGCACAGTTCGGGACCCCCTACCCGAGATCCGCCGGTTTTGACACCGACATTGGTGCTTTCATTGAGAGTTCCTCTGTGTCGTCACCGATAGGCTTGATGGACTCTTCAATCAACAACGACGCAGTCCTGGGTGAGACTTTTCTCCCCGGACAGATCTTCGTATTCGGCGGCTTCGCACTGTGGGCCAACTCACTTGGCCATCTGGAGCAAATCGAAAGCTACGCCCCTGGCCGTCAGGTCAGGTTTGGAAGCCTAAACTTCACAGCCGATATCCGCGGGGACTTGATCTTCGATGGATTTGAGCCACAGCTGAGCGTGCCGCGCTGTCACGATGGGCACGACCTAACTCTGCCGCCGGACAGCACCTGGGAGGCCGCACACGAATCCGCTCCGACCCATAGTCTGGAGCCGATCGCTCAGATCGAGGACGGATGGCTGGACACCGCCTCGGGAGCTGCAACTTCTACGGAGATGGAGCCGAACACTTACCTTGTCCCGCATCAAGCCCGTGACTCTGAGGTGCCGGACTCTCTGCCGGACTCCGAACCTCCTGCGCCCCTGCCAGTCGAATCCGATTGGGCGTCGATCATGGAATTCACCGATGCGGACATCTTTCAGCACTCACCCTTCGGCGATATCTTAAATTCGCTGAAGCGTCTCTCGCTATCCGGAGAGCCCTGGCCGAACTACGGCCAGGATGGTCGGGACGCGGACAATGAAGAAATTCAAAGCCCACCCACCACCCACTTCGTAGCCACCGTCGATGATCTAACCGATGTACTAAACTACGACTCCGAAGACATCAACGGTATGGAAGGCCACCTCGTCACATGACATATATATGGTGGACACCCCAAAGGGAAGCGATACCAAGGAACAACGGGACGCGGCAGAGGATAATCCCGCCGATAAACAACCAAAACGGCGATGTAGACGCCGCCCTAAGTCCCGCCTCGATCAAAGCAGCATTCCTAACGACCCAGCGATAGAGCAGGGCAAACCAGCGGACGACGAAGAAACAACCAAGCAACCATCCGAACAGGACGAACCGGATAATCAACCCCTTCACGGAGCAATCAACAGTCCGGACACACCACCGGAGCATAAGAACCTTCACAAAAGACTCGTCGCCACTGCAAGAAGTTTGAAGAAGGAAAAACGGAAGCTCAAAACAGCGGAAGACATGCTCAGAATGAAGTGGAGCAAAATACTCAAGACCGCAGACAAATATGGCAATGGCCATCAAACAAAGAGCTACCCAAAGCGCAAGCTGCTGCCAGAATTCGATGAGGAAGCCATAGAGCCCTCATAGTCAAAAAATAAAGAGGCCGCATGGCCGGATAGATGGCCAGATGATAGGCCAAAAGCGACAAGCGGCGCCGCACACAAGCCGACTTATGATCCTGCGAAAACGGACGACCCAACTAGGTCCATCTACGAGCCAAAAAAGAGGGCCCCAGGAAGTAACACAACACGAAAAGTGTTCGAAGACAGCGGCACACCCAAATACAGGGGCGCCGCACACCCGCTATGTTTTATCGATGAGGTGCTGGATCATGAATTTCCAGCAGGGTTCAAACCCATAAACATAGAGGCATACGACGGCACAACAGACCCAGGAGTCTGGATAGAAGATTACATACTACACATACACATGGCTAGAGGAGATGATCTCCACGCCATAAAATACCTACCCCTCAAGCTCAAAGGGCCAGCTCGGCATTGGCTCAAAAGCCTCCCAGAAAACACCGTTGAAGTTGGGAAGAGCTTGAGGACGCATTTAGAGCAAACTTTCAAGGGACTTATGTCCGCCCTCCGGATGCAGACGATCTGAGTCATATAACCCAACAGCCCGGAGAGTCAGCGTGCAAATTCTGGAACAGGTTCCTTACCAAAAAGTACCAAATAGTCGACTGTCCGGATGCGGAAGCCTTAGCAGCTTTTAAACACAACGTCCGAGACGAATGGCTCGCCAGACACCTCGGCCAAGAGAAGCCAAGAACAAAGGCCGCGCTAACAAGCCTCATGACGCGCTTTTGCGCAGGAGAAGATAGCTGGCTAGCAAGATGCAGCACCAGCGACCCGAGTACATCCAAGATCAGAGATGGAAACGGAAAATCACGGCGCAGGAAAGATCAGCGCCGGAATAAAGAAAAAAGCCCAAAGGGCACGGCGGTCAACGCCGGATTCAAAAGCTCGCGGCCAAACAATAAAACACTGCCTCTTAAGGACAACAGCGACGAGCTGTCAAATTTAAACAAAATTTTAGATCGGATATGTCAAATCCACAGTACCTCCGAAAGGCCTGCAAACCATACCAACCGAAATTGTTGGGTTTTTAAACAGTCCGGCAAACTCAACGCCGGACACAAGGGGCTCGATGCGCCAAGCGAGGACGATGACGAACCCCACCAACAGAGCACCAGAAGTCAAAAGACTTTCCCACAAGAAGTCAAAACAGTAAACTCACTTCATGTGATAGTACGGAAAACCAACACGGCACTCGCTAAGACAAGTGTCGCACGGTCCACCCCAGCGGAACACCGAGATTGGATGTCAAAACCAATCACTTTCGACCACCTGGATTAGTCCAGAAGTATCCGGGACGCAGGATAGACTGCCCTGATACTGGATCCCATAATAGACGGACTGCAATTCACGCAGGTTCTGATGGACGGCGGCAGTGACTTAAACCTGCTATATCCGGACACAATCCGCAAGTTGGTATAGACCCTACTACAATTCAGCATAGCCGCACTTCCTTAAAAGGAGTGGCGCCAGGCCCTTATGCCAGGTGCACAATTTCATTATTAATAGAAGTTGTGTTCGGGTCACCTGACAACTTCCGACGAGAAAAGCTAACCTTTCATGTCGCCCCATTTAAAAGTAGCTATCAAGCATCACTGGGATGGGAAGCTTTCGTCCGCTTCAATGCAATACCACATTACGCGTCTCTTACGCTTCAAATGCCCGGTCCATGTGGCATCATTTCATTAAAAGGTTGCCTGAGACCCCGGACACGGCTGGACGAGTCCGGAATAAATAAGCTAGGGGCTACCTAGCCACACACCCCTTCACAAGGGTTTGTACATATAAGCCATGATGAGCTAGCATAGGCTCAGCTTTATTAATCTATATTTCAATTTTTTATGCACTTTCTCGCATGATTTCTTTTCAAACTAAGTTCCTCTCTTCTTACAAATGAACAGCGTGCACACCCATCCAGGATACGGCACAACGGAGACACAGGCGCAGATGTGCAGTAGGGACCCGTTGCAAGGACTCTTTTCAGACTAAGACCCTACGGAAACCTTTCTTACTGTCTCTTGTTGCTATAATCCCCTGGTTTCTTATTATAACCAGAGTGGAGACTGGCGTTTTGGCATCGGCCGCGCCAGAAGAACTTGCCCGTACCTGGACACAAGGGGCTTAGGGCATTGTTTTGCCCGCTTTTGTAAAGACCGAACACCTTCGGGAGTGTTCGGCGTCTCGAGTTAGGCCTTATATGCATCAGCTCCGAATCATGTCTTTGGTCAAATGTTGGGTTTGCCCGGCTCCTGTGTTTTGCTGCCTTACGTTCCGTATCATTGGCTAACGCGGCACCAGGAGAACTACTACGATTGTGCCCCAGTTCGGCTAGGCGAGCACCTCAGTAGAGAAAGCCGAAAACTGACTGTCATGATACAGCGAGAGACTTGTCAACCACTCGATCGACCATGGGAATGTTTAGAATTCCTCCGCTTTGACGAAGGGCCGTTTCCCGGTCAGGCACATAGCGCCCCAAATTCGGAGAGCGCGGTGCCCCCAGGGGCTATATCGTAGCCCCACCCTCGAACTCCATCGCTAAGTGAAAGTGATAAAGCATTATAGTCCGGTTGCCTCGTTTCCTACGCTACCACCTCCTTTACAGGACCGAGACGTCGGATTAAGTGTGAAAACACGCTATTTTTTGCAAACACCCCCGCACCTTATGCGTGGGGGCTGAAGCCGACGACTGCCATCTTTCAGGTTATACACACGTATACATGAACGGACCCATAGGAGATACTCTATTACTTGAACACACAAGTATAAAAGGCGCTTACATCATAAATATTGTTTTACATCATAAAAACGTTCATTCGAACGTAAAAAATTTTGAGCACTGCGACTCTATTACACGAGCACCATGCAGCACTTCGCCAAAATAGTGCTCGGCGGGTAACCGGTTATCGTCCGAACCCGGGGTCGCAACAGCGGTGGCATCCATCTCTGTCCAATGTGTCTTCACACGGGCGAGTGCCATCCGCGCACCCTCTATGCAGGCCAACCGCTTCATCGCCTTAATTTGCGGCACCGCTCCAAGAAATCGCTACAATAAGCCAAAGTAACTCTTCGGCTCGGGCCTATCTGGCCAGACATGGGTCACTATATCCGTCATAGCAAGCCCGGACAATCTATTTAGCTCAGCCCACTCGGCCAAACGGTCGGTCAGCGGAAGTGAACACTCCAGACTATGGAATTGAGACCAAAACAGCTCTTCCGTCTTGTGATCCTTCTGGCTTCAAAAATGCACAACAGCATCCGCCGCACTCGCTGCTAAGTCCATGTAAGGGTCCTCTGGACCCCACAGTCGGCCCAGCTGAGCATACTTTGGATCCGTAAACCTTCGGCGCAGCAGAAAAGGCATGCTAGCTACAATTTCTCCGGCCTGGTGCAGCTCTTCTTTTATAGCCCGCATTGCAGAGCGGGCATCCTTGGCTTCGGCGGTGGCCTTCTCCAGGTCTTCTTGCCCCGCTAGGCGCTCCTTCCCAAGAGCCTCATTGCGGTCGGTAGCATCTTTTAACTTCACGGCCATTTCAGACATCTCTTCCCTGCTCCGGCAGTGTGTGACCCTTTCGGCCGCTAACTCCTCGGCCGCCCTCGAG
Organism: Triticum aestivum; assembly: GCF_018294505.1. Lineage (NCBI taxonomy): Eukaryota > Viridiplantae > Streptophyta > Magnoliopsida > Poales > Poaceae > Triticum > Triticum aestivum. The sequence goes on along the minus strand of NC_057804.1, from coordinate 164,431,558 downwards.
GCCGCCGCATTACTCCTTCTGGCCTGCTCCTTGGCTTGAGCAAGTTCGGTCTGAAGGCTCTCCATAGCAGCGGCACTATCTGCATTTCACACACGCGTTGTAAGGAGCTGGCTTCGGCTCCCTTACCAAGTGACCACACAGAAACACTTACCTTGCGACTCATCAAGTCGCCTGTTGACCAGCGTGATGTCCACATCCGCAACAGCGAGTTGCCGCTTTAGTTCAGCAACTCCATCAGTCCGGCTGGCCCCCAGACGACCGCAACCTGCATCGGCATGGCGGAAATTTAAACCTGCGATTTTGATCCTCGGCACGCTGTCAATTTCGACAACCTACCGAGTCTCAGGGGCTACTATCTATACAGGGCGCATTCTATATGCGAAACTGTTAAAAGGTGTGTCATTTTTACGTACCACAAACCCCGCCAGCAAACTCCTGACGGCATTATGCAACCCGCCTTCGGCGGACGAAATCCTTTCAATCACCATGCTCATCAATGCGTGGTGATCTTCTGAGATAGACGCCTTCTCAAGCAGATCCTTCAGCCGTACACCAGTTGGCGCCGAACTATCCGGCTTTGCCAAACCAGGGGGCTCCCTCCGTGACGACACTTCAGGCTCGTCCGCCCTATCCGACGGCGCCCCGGACGGAGGCGTCTCGCTCTCCATCATCTCCGGACGAAGGTCCCCCGAAGATGAGCTCATTTGCGAAGGACGGAGATCCGAACTACAAGGTAAAAACTTTAGTTATCCTCAGAAGCACAAATAGGGATGTCCCTTATTATAAAACTCCTTTCTTTCTACTTACGGCTCGTTGGAGGGCTGATTCTCAAAGGGAGATTGTGCGACCGGGGCCTCCCCGGACGCAGGGCCCTCTGGCGAAGATTTCTTCCCCCGTTTAGGGGCTTTTGCCCCTGGGTCCTCGGAGGTAGTCCTCGTCTCCCCTTGGAGGGAGGGATTCTCGATCCCCCCTCTTTCAAGAGCCTCCTTAGGCGAGGCACTAGCTTTCCTGCTTTCCCCTTCGCCTTCCTCTGGAGGCGCAACCTCAAGCATCCGGACTAGCACGGAATCCGGCGCGGTCTCGGGGAGGGGGGCCGGACACCATATCAATTTTTCTTCCGCTATCCACTCCTGTTTAAAAGGAAGTTGGTCATAAGGAGAATTATCGAAATGCAAACAAATGGTATGTCTGGACTTGGAACTACTTACTTGAGAATCCGGGCGATTGCAGCTTAGGCCAGCATCCTCGGTCAATTCCGGACGCGCATCTTGCGATCCGAAGAATAATTTGTACATCTCCAGGGGTGTCATACCAACGAAGTGTTGAAGAGTCCGTGGGCCCTCCGGATTGAACTCCCACAGCCGGAGAGGGCGGCGTTTGAAGGGCGGGAGACGCCTAATCAACATAACCTGCATTACCACCACCATATCGATCTCCCTCGTTTGGAGATCTCGGATCCGGCCCTGCAGTAGGGGAACGTCCTTTGACGGCCCCTAGTTGAGCCCTTGGTTGACCCACGACATCAACCGTCATGGAGGTCCCGGGTGGAATAAGGGCGGTGGCTTTTGTCTGCGGCCCCTCGGAACGGTAATATAGAACCACTCTTGTTGCCACGGGCCGAGCTCCTCTTGGAAGGATCCAGCGGGCCACGGGGCATCGGCCCTCCTACTTATGGCCGCCCCGCCGCACTCCGCTTGACGCCCCCCGATCATCTTTGGCGCCACATTGAAGGTCTTCAGCCATAGGTCGAAGTGAGGGGTGACGCGGAGGAAGGCTTCGCAGACAACAATAAATGCGGAAATATGGAGGATGGACTCCGGAGCCAAATCGTGGAATTCCAACCCATAGTAAAACATGAGCCCTCTCACAAAAGGATCCATCGGGAAGCCTAAACCCCGACGGAGGTGGGATACAAAAACGACATACTCGCCGGGCTCGGGGGTGGGGATGGCCTGCCCTTCGGCAGGCAACCTGTGCGAAATCTCATAAGCCAGGTACTTGGCCTCCCACAGCTTTAGCACGTCCTCCTCCGTGACGGAGGAGGGCATCCACCGGCCCTGGAGGTCTGAACCAGACATCGTTGAAGGTCCGAAGCGCTCGAATCTGGAGCTCTAGGTGCTGGAACTTGGAGCGGGGAGAGGATTCGATGGAGGATTGAAGAAAAGAAACGAGCCTTGGTCCCGTTATAAAGAGGGAGAATACCAAGAGCCGTCTCCATGACCGTTTGGGACTCGCCTTCGATAGAGGGGGCGTGGCGACGGGCGCGGTTGGGTTACCCACATCCGTATTGATGAGAATCCCGGATTAAGGGGGAACACGATCTCTGCTTCGACAAGACGTGCCAAGGAAACCGCTTCGCTAAATGCGCTGAGGTGGTAGAGTAAAAAACGATTCAAGTAATGGCTTGGTAGTGGCGTGACATCATGTCGCAAAAAACGTCAGCAGATTGAACTTGTGTATATATTATTCTCTCTATGGTGGAATGTGGAATTTATTTTGCAGAGCCGGACACTATCCTGGTGTTCACAATCTTCTATCATTCGGAGGAGGAACCCGCCTTGCAATGCCAAGCAATATACGCGTCGGACTTATCGTCATTGAAGCCTGATTCAGGGGCTACTGAGGGAGTCCTGGATTAGGGGGTGTCCGGATAGCCGGACTACCATCATGAGCCGAACTATCATCGGCCGGACTATCATCATCGACCGGACTCCAAGACTATGAAGATAGAAGATTGAAGACTTCGTCCCGTGTCCGGATGGGACTTTCCTTGGCGTGGAAGGCAAGCTTGGCGATACGGATACGTAGATCTCCTACCATTGTAACCGACTCTATGTAACCCTAGCCCTCTCCGGTGTCTATATAAACTGGATGGCTCTAGTCCGTAGGACAACAACAACAACCATTACAATCATACCATAGTCTAGCTTCTAGGGTTTAGCCTCCTTGATCTCGTGGTAGATCCACTCTTGTAAACATCCACAATATCAATATCAATCAAGCAGAACGTAGGGTTTTACCTCCATCAAGAGGGCCCGAACCTGGGTAAAACATCGTGTCCCTTGTCTCTTGTTACCATCCGCCTAGACGCACAGTTCGGGACCCCGTACCCGAGATCCGCCGGTTTTGACACCGACAGACCCCTAAAAATGAATATCTTCGACTGAAGATTTTGGTATTCCTGAAGACTTTCATGAAGACTTTGAAAGGGAAGAAATTGGTGTGTCCGTGAAGACTTGATATTCATGCAAGGAATATGAAGCTTGAAGGCTTTCGTTTTCATAGTTTTTTTTCTCTTTCTTGAGTCATAGGAAATACCGTACTGTTAAAGGGGGTCGAGGAAATACTAAGGAAAATTTTCCATGTGATGCTCAACTCAAAATCCTACACCTACCAATCCCTTCGAGTGAAGCCATTGGAAATCTCATACAGTTCAGTCAATTTCTTCATTGACAGAGACGAAGTTCTTCTGGTCGCTGAGGAAGTTGTTCTGACTGAGGAGTTAGGAATTCGCGAGTGCGGATTGCCTACACAGTGAGGAACATGATAGCCCTGAGGAATTTGAGAGTCAAATTTCCGACCGTTGCTGTGCTACGCGCCAGCTGTCCCAAAATATCTTATCCACCTAACGGTCATATCATTGAAGGGCATTTATGTCTTATCATGTCGGGCTGCTCCCTAGGCTATAAATAGCCGCCCCCTACAACCACTAGCTGGTTGGCTGCTCCGAGAGAAACTGACACTTGTCATTTGAGAGCAACTGATCCTCCACAAACTTTGAGCGCAAATCATCGAGTGAGGAAAAACCCAAACCCCAAACACCTAAAAACCCAAAGTGATTGAGCATCACTGAAGAGATTGATCCTGCATGGATCCGATGCTTGTTACCTTTGAAGGTTGTGCTTCTTCTAGACGGTTAGGCGTCCTGGTCTAGAGTATCCAAGAGGAATTGCGGATCACTGAGTGACCAAAGTCTGTGAAGGTTTGGAAGTCGCGTGAAGACTTACCACGAGTGATTGGACGAGGTCTGTGTGACCTTAGTTCAAGGAGAATACGGTGAGGACTTGGTGTCCTGAGCTGCATGCTCAATGACTGGGTGTCTGGGACTGTGTGTCCTCGAGTTTAAATACTCAGCCGCTCCAACCAGACGTACAACTGAGACAACAGTTGGAACTGGTCTACCAAATCATTGTCTTCACCAACCTTACTAGTTCTATTTCCTCAACTCTTTCATTTCCTCATTACTATGTTGAGTGATTGTTCATATCTGTGTTTGAAGACTTTTACTGAAGACTTTCTCAATTTCCTCATTTCAATTTCTTCAGTCAGTTTGTCTCCATCTTGTGTTATCCTGTGTTTACGATTTCTGTACTCTGTGTTTGTCTTCATTTCATCATGATGACTATGTGTGTATTCTGTCATGCTTACTTCTGAGTATTTATTCTGCTGCAAGTAGTTCTTTGCTAAGGAATTTCCTCACCGGCAAATTCCTCAGTGAAGAATTCATAAAAATCGCCTATTCACCCCTCCTCTAGTCGATATAACGCACTTTCAATTGGTATCAGAGCAAGGTACTCCCTTGTTCTGTGTGATTTTGGTTTAACCACCTGGAGTTCTAGTTATGTCGACTGCAGGATCGAGGAATGTTTCCTGCCCCATCTTTGACAGTCATGAGTGTAGGACCTTGAAGTATGTCTAGAGGGGGGGGTGATTAGACTACTTGACCAATTAAAAACTTAACCTTTTCCCAATTTTAGAGTTTGGCAGATTTTAGCTATCTTAGGACAAGTCAAGCAATCATCACACAAATCAAGCAAGCATGCAAAGAGTATATGGGCAGCGGAAATTAAAGCATGCAACTTGCAAGAAAGTAAAGGGAAGGGTTTGGAGGATTCAAACGCAATTGGAGACACGGATGTTTTTGGCGTGGTTCCGATAGGTGGTGCTATCGTACATCCATGTTGATGGAGACTTCAACCCACGAAGGGTAACACTTGTGCGAGTCCACGGAGGGCTCCACCCACGAAGGGTCCACGAAGAAGCAACCTTGTCTATCCCACCATGGCCGTTGCCCATATACTCAAGGGTTACTCTTCCATGTCACATACATCTTGGTGGGGTGCTCAAAATAATAAATATTGAATACATGCACTCATCACCAAGCAAGGTGAATGATCACATAGGATAGATAAGATAATATCATCAAACATGCATAAGTGTAGCTTATGATCAAACACATGATCATCAATGTCTCACAAGAATAGCATAGTATCTCAAGCAATCAAAAGCAAACAAGTTTTAACCACGAAATCAAGAGAGAACAAAAGCAACACTCTCTCTCTCTCGAAGCCTATGATCTATACATTTTTCTCCCCCTTTGGCAACAAGTTACCAAAAAGTTCATAGAAAATGCATAGTGCTAGGTCGTCTCTCAGGCTTGATCTTCAGGTGGTGGTGTCGGGATAACTCCAATAACGAAGGCTTCAGTTGAAGTAGAGGGTGCTGGAGTTGATGTTGGAGCTGGTTGCACTAGAGCTGTAGGAGTTGTAGCTGGTGCAGATGATGTTGCTCTAGTGTCTGTCACAGGCACTCAACTGACCTCTGGGCTCTAGGCACTCTGGCAAACACATTAGTGGTAGTCTTGCCCTGCCTCTCCTGCATGTCATCCTGCAGCTGAGCTGAGCTTCTTCTTGAGCTCTACTTTCTTGGAAGTAGCCTCATCCTCTTCAGCTCTATAATCCTCATCTTCAGAGTCTGAAGTTCTCTTCTTCCTTTGCCTGGTAGCAGATTTAGGTAGGTTGCTAGGAGTGCTTCTGCTGCCTTCATCTGAAGTGCTAGAGGGACTAGTGCCTTGACTTATGTCAATCTTCTCTTCTGACCTATTCTGGCTGTCACTCTGGTCTGACATGCTGCAAACACTGACTGCTGACCCTGTGAAGAGTTATAAATGAGATAGAGTGGATGAGTATCACAAAACGCAGAGACTTTTGCAAAACAACGATTCAAAAATTCAGTTTTAGTTTTCCATAGAAAGCATTTTGGATCAACCGATTTTCAAACTCGGTGATACCGAAGTAGTTTTGGAACCTAAACTGATGAACTCGGTTGGACCGAGTCACAGTTCGGTGGCACCGAGACTGCTAGGGTTTCACAAAGTCCTAAAATCGGTCTCACCGATTAGCAATTCTCGGTCAGACCGAGAGTTACTAGTCCAATGGCATACGCCAAATCGGTGGGACCGAGTTTTTAAACTCGGTGGGTCCGAGATGGTTTCGGCGGAAGCCTAACCCTAAAATTTTGAATCTCATCTAATCTACGGATTGCATTGACTCGATAGGAGTGTTTCAATCGTGGCAAGAATCAATAAGAACACAATGTGCTAGGAATCAGACGAGGATAGGACAGTGATCGAGTCCATAGCCTAGCTCGGCGATGAACTCGCTACGACGTCAACGGCGGGGTTGAACTCCGTTGACGGCGGCGGAGACCAGTGACAGGAGGCGGCTGGCGATGAGGAGACGATCCGGAGACCTTGGAGGCAGAGTGAGCTATTGCGCGGGCAAAGGGGTTCGGAGGAATTTCCAAATTTTTGCCCGTGACTATATATAGCCCGACCCTGTCGGTGTGACCGAGTGGAACAACTCGGTGGCACCGAGATGCATAACTGTGTATAGTTACAGCAACTCGGTGTGACCGAAAAGTTCAAATCGGTTGCACCAATATTGAAAACTTAGATCGACTTAATGATCTCGGTAGGAACGAAATGGTGGAATCGGTCAGACCGAGAGTCACAAAGAAGTTTTGGAAGTTTAAGTCTATGACGAATCGGGGACTCCGAGTGCTCCTCACACAGAGTGGTTCGAATCTTACTTGATCAAATGTTGTGATGTAGCATGAATAGAGTTTGAGACGAGAAAAACATAGATAGCTGGAGAAGGTTCTTAGGCATTCTTGTCCATCCACTTGGCAAGAAGAAAAAGAGGCAAGTCAATCAAAACAACAAGTGGATGTCCTTGAATGAGTAAAATATGCACCAACAAGCTCACTCAATAAGATGGCAAATGAAATATGTGGCAAAACATGCACAACCAATTCTAGCATCTATCAAACAATTTGCGATGACTAGGTCATCTATATATGAGTATATTGACTTAGGAGTCAAATGAGAACATTTGATCATAGGTCATACTCATCTTTTAAGCTCAAGTGGGGTTACCACTTTTACATAATGCATTGATGTGTTCACACCATTAGAGTTGCTTTGACTCAATTCTTAGAGTTAAGCTCCCCCTAGATGTGAGATCCCCCCTTAGAGGGATGAACTAACCTTGGGTTTTGTCGATGATGACTTCAAGTAGGCGTTGAAGATGTGGATGCTCAATGTTGATGTAGATCATTTGGATCAATCCGTTGGAGTGAGTTGCACTTTCAACTTACCTAGATGGGTTAGTCCCACAAGGAACAAACAAGAATATCCATAGACATAGAGTGATGCACACACAAGATGATGTCTATGAAATCATTAGATTACCTTGTCCCTTGTCTTACCAACATGAGGGTTTGTGACTCCTTGAACTAGTGCAAGATGTGGAAGTTGATTGCACTTGTCCTTGCCATAATGATATGAGTGAAGAATGTTGGCGGAGTCACCCTCAAGAACTCTCTAGTTCTTCTTCTTCGGGATCCACATCATCTTGATGGGAATCCTTGGAGTTGTAGTTGTACTTGATGAAGTAGAACTTGACGTAGTCTTGGGAATCCACTTGAACGAGGCCTTAGGTGCTTCTTCAAATGCATCAATCTCTTCTTCAAGCTTGTCCTTGCCTTTGTTCTTGTGATCTTGTGGTGGAAGATCATCTTGTGCTTGTGTTCCCTTGAAGGAAGTAGGATCATACTTCTCTTGTTGAGGAACAAACTTTGACTTGGGGTATTGATCTTCTTCCCACTCAACTCCATTGGCATTGAACTTTCGTTCAAAACCAACACCTTGATTCTTCCGGTGTCTTCCTTGCTTGCGTACAATTTCCTCGAATTGCTTACTCCTGGCAAGGCTCTTGTAAACACCTTTCTCTATAATTTCCTTCAATAAGCTATTTTCTTGCCCAAGTGTGACTTGGCTAAGAGAATCATTAGTGGAATCAAGAGAACTACTAGAAGCAATGATATTGACATTATTATTGCTACTACTAGAGGAAGTATCTTTCTTGTACTTGTTACTAGACTTGACTTGAGGCATGTAAGTAGATAAGAATAAACACTTGGCAATGTAAGAAGAACTTTTCTTACGGAGATAATCATTGATTGCTTTTAAGAACTCATGCTCTTCCTCAAGATTGAGCTTTTCAAAGCGTAACTTCTCATGAGCCCTTAAAAGTTCTCGATGATCTTCGAAGATAGTTTCATGAGCCAACTTAAGAGTGTTTAGTTCTTTAGTTAGAAGCTCAATCTTCTCCTTATCATTGTCATTCGTTTTATCTTGATTAGCATGATTAAATGACGTTTCATCATAGTATTCATCACTAGAGTTGTCAACAAGTAAATCATCATCCACAAGCAGGTCATCTTCATCACTATCGAAATCAACATACTCAGGATGTGTTACCTTTGGACCTTTGGCCATGAAGCATCTTTCAATTCCTTCATTTGGTGAATCAAATATGTCATAGGAGTTGGTTGACACAAGTGCTAGACCGTCAACACCTTCATCTTGAGTATATTCGGAGTTGGAGTGATAGCTTCTCTCGGAGTGTTTATCGGAGTCGGAGCCGGATACCCATTCACCAACATGAGCTTGATGTCTTCGTTTTGTGTAGCTCCTTGATGACTTGTCCTTCCTTTCCGAATCCTTGCTTCTCCGTGAGGGTCTTCGTTCATAACAATCATCTCTACTCATCCTCTCTCTTGGTGGTGATTCTTCTCTTTTGCTTCTTCTTCTTGGAGAATCTTCTCTTCTTTTGTAGGGTGTCGTACACTCATTGGAATAGTGTCCAGGTCTCCCACAATTGTAGCAATTGCGCTCTCGACTAGAAGATCTTTTTTCATGATAAGACCTTGACTTGGAGCTTCTTTCTTTGCTTCTACTCTTGTAGAATTTGTTGAAGTTCTTCACCATTAAGCTCAATTCTTCATTGAAGGTTTGTTTCTCACTTGATGATGTGGGGGCTAAACTTGAGGCTTTGTAAGTACCACTTGACTTGTTGTGAAGTTCCTCCTTATCCTTGAGTGACATCTCATGAGCAACTATTCTTCCAATGACTTCCGTTCGCTTGAGATCTTTGTAGTTTGGCATCATTTGGATCAATGTGCACACGGTATCATACTTTCCATCCAATGCTCTTAGGATATTCTTGATGATGAATCTATCGGTCATCTCTTCACTCCCTAAGCCGGCAATCTCATTTGTAATAAGAGCAAGCCTAGAGTACATTTCAGCGACATCTTCACCATCCTTCATTTTGAACTTGTCAAGCTGACTTTGGAGCACATCCAACTTGGATTCCTTGACGGATTCGGTACCTTCATGCATATCAATCAAAGTATCCCAAATTTCCTTTGCATTCTCAAGACAGCTGATTTTGTTGAATTCTTCGGGGCACAATCCATTGAAGATGATATCACAAGCTTGAGCGTTGTATTGCAGCATCTTCAATTCTTCCGCATTAGCTTCACGGTTCGGCTCTCTCCCATCAAAGAATTCACCTTGCAACCCAATACAAATAATTGCCCAAACGGCGGGGTTATGTCCGAGAATATGCATTTTCATCTTATGCTTCCAACTAGCAAAGTTAGTACCATCAAAGTAAGGACCTCTACGGTGATAATTTCCCTCACTAGACTCCATACTCTCCTAGGTTGTGAAACCAAGGCTATGACCACCAAAGCTATGGAAATCAAAGCAAATGGAGACCAAACCTCTGATACCACTTGTAGGACCTTGAAGTATGTCTAGAGGGGGGTGATTAGACTACTTGACCAATTAAAAACTTAACCTTTTCCCAATTTTAGAGTTTGGCAGATTTTAGCTATCTTAGGAAAAGACAAGCAATCATCACACAAATCAAGCAAGCATGCAAAGAGTATATGGGCAGCAGAAATTAAAGCATGCAACTTGCAAGAAAGTAAAGGGAACGGTTTGGAGGATTCAAATGCAATTGGAGACATGGATGTTTTTGGCGTGGTTCCGATAGGTGGTGCTATCGTACATCCACGTTGATGGAGACTTCAACCCATGAAGGGTAACGGTTGCGCGAGTCCACGGACGGCTCCACCCACGAAGGGTCTACGAAGAAGCAACCTTGTCTATCCCACCATGGCCGTCGCCCACGAAGGACTTGCCTCACTAGCGGTAGATCTTCACGAAGTAGGCAATCTCCTTGCCCTTACAAACTCCTTGGTTCAACTCCACAATCTTGTCGGAGACTCCCAAGTGACACCTAGCCAATCTAGGAGACACCACTCTCCAAGAAATAACAAATGGTGCGTTGTGCTTCAAATGATAGTCTCCCCAACACTCAACTCTCTCTCATAGGATTTGGATCTGATGGAAAGAGGATTTGAGTGGAAAGAAACTTGGGGAAGGCTAGAGATCAAGATTCATATGGTAGGAATGGAATATCTTGGCCTCAACACATGAGTAGGTGGTTCTCTCTCAGAAATGGTAAGTTGGAAGTGTAGGTTTAGTCTGATGGCTCTCTCAATGAATGAAGAGGAGGTGGAGGGGTATATATAGCCTCCACACAAAATCTAACCGTTACACACAATTTACCAAACTCGGTGGGACCGATTCAACAGACTCGGTCGGACCGATTTAGTAAACCTAGTGACCGTTAGTGATTCTCGGTGGGACTGACATGCAACTCGGTGAGATCGGTTCGATTAGGGTTAGGGCATAACGTAATCTCGGTAAAACCGATTACACAAACTCGGTGAGACCGATTTTGGTAATAAGCTCTCCAGAGAGTTGGTCAGTAAACTCGGTGGGACCGATTTGCTCTTTTCGATGAGACCGAAATGTTACAAAAGGGAAACAGAGAGTTTACATTGCAATCTCGGTGGGACCGATCACTCACTTTGGTTTGACCGAAACGTTACGAAGGGAAACAGAGAGATTACAATCCCATCTCGGTGAGACCGAGATCCCTATCGGTAGGACCGATTTGCCTAGGGTTTGTGGCAGTGGCTATGACTTTTGAAATCGGTGGCGCCGGATAGGAAGAATCGGTGTGACCGATTTTGGCTTTAGGTTTTAGGTCATTTGTGGATGTGAGAAAGTAGCTGAGGGTTTTGGAGCATATCACTAAGCACATGAAGCAAGAGGCTCATTAAGCAACACCTCATCCCTCCTTGATAGTATTGGATTTTCCTATAGACTCAATGTGATCTTGGATCACTAAATATAAAATGTAGAGTCTTGAGCTTTTGAGCTTGAGCCAATCCTTTGTCCTTAGTATTTTGAGGGATCCACTTTCATCATCCATGCCATGCCATTCATTGAGCTTTCCTGAAATAATAGTCTTGGAATAGCATTAGCTCAATGAGCTATATGTTGTTATGAATTACCAAAACCACCTAGGGATAGTTGCACTTTCAATGAGTATCCTCGATGGAAGGCCATGATGAAAAAGCGACTCATGGCTATGGACAGCGAACTGTGGACCGTCACCGAGATCGGTCTTACCGATCTATGCAAGATGGCTGAGGCTGATGACATTCGCAAGTACACACTGCTTAACCTCACAGCGAAGGATGTCATCTGCCCTAGTCTGTCCGGAAATCAGTTCAGGAACGTCATGCATCTCAATCACGCGAAGCTAATCTGGGACCGTCTCTCTGAGGTCTATGAAGGTCATCGGACTCGTCATGATCCTTGGTTTGAGGATTACAAGGAATCTCTCAATGCGATGGCATTCAAACCAGAATCATCATTGTCTACCCCCTGCCTTATGGCAAACGGTGCTGAGGTAACCGAATCCTACCTATCCGAATCTAGTGATGATGAATCTGGCGATGAATTTGGACCTAGCTATGTCAAACTTGCTTCCCTTGCCGCTAAACAACAAAGAGCCTTGGAAAAAGTTCATTACATGCTAAATAAGAGCGATGATATGTTGGGTGAAGAAATGGATCAGTCAAAAGCCTTGGCTGAAAGTCTTTAGGGATTCCATTCCAAGTTTGACGACCTTCAAGGTCATCATAATTCTCTCTTATCTGATCACGAGAAGCTTTCTCTTGAACTTCTTCAAAGAAAGCAAGATCTTGAGAAGCTAAGAGTGAGTTATGAAGATCTTCAGAAGGAGCACGATTCATTACTTTCTCAACAAATCAGCGCTACTCAGGAAGAATTTGATCCTCCATGCTTAAAGTGCATTGAACGTGAATCTGCTAATTCTTCACCTGAATGTTGAAATGCTTCAAATGTTACAAATTCTTCATCTGCCTCTACTATCACTAATTCCTCATCTGAGGACATTGCTAGTATCACTGATGATGCAGGGCTCAAAGGGCATCAGACTCTTTGTGATGTGCTTAAAAAGCAGATCCTCAACAAAAACCCTAGGAAAGAGGGTATTGCCTTTGAAAGGAAACTCAATGCTGATGGAACATATTGGAAGCCTGAGCAGTACCCCAAAACCTCATGGGTTGCTGCAAAGGGACCTCCAGTTGATCCATCTAACTTATCTGGCTTTACATGTGAATCTCCTCATTCTTCTGATGAGTCATTTGACTCCAACTATAAACTGTTCAAAAATCAGAATGGTGAAGTATTTGCTAGATATGTTGGCACTAACTGCAGGAACGGTTCCCCTATGAAGAAAATATGGGTTCCCAAAAGTTATGTTGAAAGTCTTCAGGTGAATGTCCTCATGACACCACCAGTGAAGAATAGGAACCCCAGATCAAACTCTTCATATGGACCAAATTCTTCATATGGATCCAAGTCCTCATACGGACAAAATTCCTCACGTAGATCAAATTCCTCAAAAGGATCAAAGTTCTCATATGAACATCATCGTGCTAACCCTTCTGTTTCGCAGGGTAGAGCTAAGGGCTATGAATATGCGCATTATTCTTCAAATCATTATGTTCATAAGTCCTCGAAGAATTTCTCTACTTATTCATATGCTTACCCTAACCCATCTTATGTGAAGCGAAGTGGACTAGCTTCTATGCCACCTTTCTCATATGGTGCTTGTAGAGTGATGAATTCTTTGCCAACCCTTCAAATGTGGGTGGTAAAGAAAAATAACTAACTTCTTCCGCAGGGTCAGGTCTCCAGATGTGCTTTATCGTTTGAAGAATTTGCTGGGGGCGTGACAAAATGCCTGAAAGGACGCAGGTGAATCATGATGAAATGAACTTTCATTTCACACATCCTCACACTGCTTATCTGTGCTATTGCTTGATGAAATTGAACTGATGAATTTGATGTCATATTCTTCACTGATGAAGTATATGAGTTCGTAAGATGCACTAATTCATCTGCAGGATGATTAGCCCAAAGCAAATGAGTGGGTCCTCGATAGTGGATGTACAAATCACATGACTGGTGACAAGAACCTATTGATGGATGCTCCCTTATCACCGTCACATCTGAAGCATATCATCTTCGCTGACAAAGGCAAAAGTCAGGTATTGGGTCTAGGTAAGGTTGCGATCTCAAAGGATCGACACATGGACAAAGTCATGCTTGTCGAGTCCTTAGGATACAACCTCATATCTGTCTCAATGCTTTGTGATCTCGATATGGTTGTTGTCTTTGGAAGATATCGTTGTGTTGTGATCATGGAAGCTAACAATTACAAAGTCTTCGAAGGCTTTAGGAGAGGAGACTTGTACATTGTTGATTTCCCTACAGGACCACAACCTGCCGTGTGCTTACTTGCAAAAGCTTCAGAAGGCTGGCTATAGCATCGATGACTTGGTCATGCTGGCATGAGGAATCTGCACACGCTCACGAAGAAGAAGCATGTCATTGGCATTGAGAATGTCAAATTCCTCAAGGATCACTTATGCGGAGCCTGTGAAGCTGGAAAAATGACCAAGGCCAAGCATCCAACGAAGACTATCATGACCACTACTCGTCCATTCGAATTGATTCACATGGATCTCTTCAGTCCTAATCATTATTCTGCTGTGACAAATGATGCATCCCTATATGTTTTTGTTATTGTTGATGATTATTCTCGTTACACATGGGTACACATTGTCACTTACAAACATGAACTGGAGGAAGTCTTCAAACGATTTTCCTCGAGGGCTTCAACCAACTTTGGTGTGAAGATCAAGCACATCAGGAGTGACAATGGAACTGAGTTCAAGAATTCCGGTCTTAATGACTATCTTTATGAACTTGGTATTACTCATGAGTTATCTGCTCCTTATACTCCTCAGCAAAATGGCATCATGGAGCGCAAGAACAGAACTCTTGTTGAGATGGCTTGCACTATGCTTGATGAATACGAAACGCCTAATCATTTTTGGATTGATGCAATTGATACCGCGTGCCACATCATCAATAGAGTATATCTTCACAAATTCTTCAAGAAGACTGCCTATGAACTCCTCACTGACAAGAAACCCAATGTGAGTTATTTCAAAGTCTTTGGTGCTAAATGTTGGATTAGAGATCCTCATCACAATGCTAAATTCGCACCGAAAGCACATGAAGGTTTTATGCTTGGTTACGGAAAGGACTCGCACACCTACAGAGTCTTCAACAACGCTCTTCACAAGGTTGTTGAAACTGTAGATGTGCGGTTAGTTGAAACTTATGGCTCGCAAAGAGAGCACCTACCTTCTGTGATAAATGAACCAGCACCTGAGGATTCTATCAAGTTCAAGGCTACTGAGGATGTCATTCCTACCGAAGAATCTACTGAAGAATTCATTCCAGAATGCGAAGATCGTCGAGCTAATGCACCTGAGGAAAATGCTGAAGAAAATGGTGCTGATGAAAATGCTGATCAAGTTCCTCGACGACAACCAGCTCATCCTCGCGTTGCAAAAGAAGTGCAAGTTGAAAAGATCATCGATGACATTGAAGCACCAGGTCCTCTCACCCGCTCAAAAGCTTCACATTTATCTAACTTTTGTGGGCACTATGCTTTTGTATCTATCACAGAGCCCACTAAGGTAGATGAAGCATTTCTGGAGCCTGAGTGGATTCAGGCCATGCAAGAAGAATTACATCAGTTCGAGCTCAACAATGTCTGGGAACTGGTCAAACGTCCAGATCCTCGCAAGCATAATATCATTGGCACAAAGTGTATCTACCGCAATAAGCAAGATGAAAATGGCCTTGTGGTGAGGAACAAGGCACGACTTGTAGCTCAAGGCTACACACAGGTTGAAGGAATTGATTTCGATGAAACTTTTGCACCTGTTGCAAGACTTGAGGCTATTCGCATATTACTTGATTATGCTAACCATCATAATATCACTTTATATCAAATGGATGTGAAAAGTGCATTCCTCAATGGTAAGCTTGAGGAAGAAGTATATGTTGCTCAACCCCGAGGTTTTGAAGATCCAAAGAATCCTGACAAAGTCTTCAGACTCAACAAGGCCCTCTATGGCCTCAAGCAGGCCCCTCGGGCGTGGTATGATACTTTGAAGGAATTCTTCGTGAAGAATGGCTTCACACCCGGTTCACTCGACCCTACTCTCTTTGATGGTGAACTGTTTGTGTGCCAAATATACGTTGATGATATTATCTTTGGTTGTACTGACCAACGTTATAGTGATGAATTTGCCTATATGATGAGTGAAGAATATCAAATTTCTATGATGGGAGAGTTGAAATTCTTTTTAGGTCTTCAAATTCGTCAACAGCACAATGGCATATTCATATCTCAGGAGAAATACCTCAAGGATGTTCTGAGGAAATTCGGCATGCAAGATTGCAAAGGAGTCAAAATTCCTATGCCCACAAATGGCCATCTATGCACTGATGAAAATGGTATTGACTTCGATCACAAGGTATACCGCTCCATGATTGGTTCTTTATTGTACTTATGTGCATCTAGGCCAGATATAATGCTTAGTGTTTGCATGTGTGCCCGATTTCAAGCTACACCGAAGGAATCACACCATAAGGCTGTGAAGCATATTCTTCGATATCTAGCTCACACACCAACAGTAGGACTATGGTACCCCAAGGGCTCTACTTTTGATCTCATTGGATATTCTGACTCTGACTATGCTGGTGATCATGTGGACCGCAAGTCATCATCTCGTACTTGTTATTTCCTCGGACGATCTTTGGTCTGTTGGTCCTCGAAGAAATAGAACTGCGTATCACTGTCTACTGCTGAAGCTGAGTACATTGCTGCTGGTTCTTGCTGTTCTCAATTGCTGTGGATGAAGCAAACTCTCAAGGACTACGACATCAACGTGAAGAATGTGCCTCTCTAATGTGACAATGAGAGTGCCATCAAGATTGCTCACAACCCAATTTAGCACTCAAAGACAAAGCACATTCAGATTCGTCATCATTTTCTTCGTGATCATGTGTTGAAGGGCGACATTTCTATTGAGCATGTGAAGATTGAAGAACAGCTAGCCGATATCTTGACTAAGCCCTTGGATGAGAGGAGATTTAGCAAGTTGCGGTGTGAGCTAAATATCTTAGAATCTTCGAACGTTCTTTGAAAAGGACACACATCCTAACACTTATGCAAAATTGATGACTTAGATGTGCAACACATGAAGAAACGTTTTTCTTCAATCAATGAAGAATAACACTCTAAATGTGAAGAAATTAATGAAGAATTTGATTCTCAGAACCCTACGACAATTGTACGCGGTGTCTGAAATCATCATTCTTATAAGGTGGGTCACGCCACCACCAAAGTTGAAAATCTTCAATTTGAGTCTTTTCTCAGTTTTTGAAATTCTTCAGTTTTTCAAATTCTTTAACTTTTCAAAATCTTCACTATTTCCATCGTTTTTCTTCATTGGCTATATATATATATATATATATATATATATATATATATATATATATATATATAGACGGTCTATTCTGCTAATATTAGCAGAATAACTATTCTGCACACCACTTCCGCGCTGCACGCTGAACGCAAGTGCACTGCATCTTCTTGACGACGAGCACTGCAATATAGACTAGTGAACTTCTCGGCGGAAAAAACTGCACGCGTTGTTTTTTCGGTAGTGTTTTTGCTCTAATTTTTTAACCGTTTATCAGAATGAGGCGTGTAATATGCCGTTGAAAAGCTATGGATTAGGCGCAACTTCTACATGTTGGACAGTTTTCGAGACTTCACACGGTTTAAGAGCAGTTTTGAAAATGGTGCGGCGGATGACGAGTGACAGCGAGCGTTTTTTGGCGATTTCTTCTAAACCGCTCGTCGGAATGAAGCAAACGATACGCCGTTGGATAGATATCGTCGAGGCGCATCTTTTTCATGTATAAATGTTTCTCTAATTCCTTATGGTTTAAGAGCAGTTTCAAATTTACTAAATCACGAAACTCTGTTTTTCAATTTTTTTGAAATTTTCGGTACTGTTTTTGCTCCAGTTTTCTAACCGTTTGTCGAAATGAGGCGTGTGATATGCCGTTGGAAAGCTACGAACGAGGCGCAACTTTCATATGTTGAAATATTTTTGAAATTTCTTACGATTTTTAGTTAATTTTGAAAATCGTGCGGCTGACTTCGAGAGGCAGTGACTGTTTTTTCGCGAAATTTTTACGAACGGCTGGTCGAAATGATTCGAATTATACGCTGTTGGAAATATATCGACGAGACGCAACTTTTTCATGTAGAATACACTCTCCAATTCCTTATGATTTAAGAGCAGTTTCAATTTTACCAAAATGCGGAAACTCTGTTTTTCGCGACACCCAAATCGACTTGTGTACTGTATCAGATAGAAGAACGCACTGCTTTAGACAGGAAGCCGCACCCCATTAGATGGGCAAGCGAACTGCTTGATTTTTTTTATTTACACGTAAATTTTCTCATCCGAGGAAGTGGATGGGACTTCACATCGGGCGTACATGAACCCCAAATTCATGGAGAAGTAAACCACATTACTTTATTTCTCGTTTTAGTAACATTTTTTCTTTTCATTTACAAGATGAACAATATCAGACATCGAACCGCACTGCTTCAGTTAGAAAACCGCACTGCATCAAATGGTCACTTACAAGATGAACAACATCAGACAGCCGACCGCACTGCTTCAGTTTAGAAAACCACACTGCATCAAATGACATTAGTTAGAAAACAACACTGCATCAAATGGTAAGTGAATGACATTACTTTTTTGTCATTTCTCTACCATTTTTCATTTAACACATCTTTGCACTTCACTTCCTTCTTCACTACCATGTGCAAAGAAGCGAACCACATGGTCAAGGGAAATGAGCCGCAACACAATTCGAAATGAAGTTCTTTGGTAAACAATTTTCGAACGAGTCCATATAACTTTTATACATAAAATCATCAAACACGGAAAACACCATTTTGCACTACATGTCCACATGGTCGAAACTGCATGCTCATGTCTGAACATCACCATGTTTCGGTGCAAACAAATGAGACCCTACAATGTTTATACAAAAAAATCCACAAACACAAAAGCAGCGTCTGCACTGCATGTGCAGATACTCCAAACTGCAATTTATGAAAACATTCAAATAAAGTCCCTGTAATTTTTATACATAAACCCCTCAAAAACAAAATGCACCATTTTACACTGCATGTTCACATGCTCCAAACTTCATGGTATGATCTGAGCCACACTGTAATTCATACGACCCACAACAAAGGAAGTCGGGGAGTTGCGGGCTCACGCGAGCTGGTCGTCAGAACTGCTTGGAGACGTCGGTGTACGTCATCGCATGGCAAGGTTGACTGCACCGAGTGACGACCTGGGTTGCATTCTGTCACGAGGTGAAACAAAACACCACGCGCATCCAAAATGCACGTTTTGTGTTGGAAACGACCTGCGGGTTGAATGGAAGTGCTGCTGCAAAATAATCAAAAAACTGCACTCAAACTGTTTTGTTACTAATTAGAAACAGGACTGCAGGATTTTTCAATAATTTAGAATAAGCTAATGAACCGCACTAGGTCCTTTCATGGGAGTGCTGCTGCGCTCTCGCACTGAAACCGATCCATGTAATCGAACTGACACAACAAGTGGTGCGGACACGAGATGGACTCGCCAGAGAGAGTTTGCTCGCGGGAGGTGAGTTGCACGGGGGCGGCATGCGAGCTGCACGGGGAGCGGCAACCGAGCTGCACAGAGGCCGGTGATGCGGTGGGTGGTCGCTGCCACCCACTCCTACCCAGCTCCTCCCGGATCCAGGCGAGGGTGCCATCACCACCCTCCTACAGCCCACATCTCCCTCCTGTGTGCCGGCGGGCCGGGGCCTACGAGCCACCACGACCACCACCAGCCTTTCCATACGCTGGTCGGCGACAGATCCGAGCTGTCGCGCCCTGGCAAGCAGCTCCTCCGTGACCCCCGCAGTCAGACCCTCCCCTCCCCTGCCGTGCGACTCCTCTCTGCAGAGGGGAGAGATGGAATTTTTGAAACACATCAGTCTAAAGGAGGATATCGTGGGGTAGGAATTGTATACGAGGCGGAGATGCTCATCAGAGGCCTCACCAGAGAGGAGATGAAGGCCGCCTGGACTCCTCCTCGGCCCTTGGCGGTGGACAGGTGTGCGACGAGGCACCAGTGGTGGTGCGAATCCGAGCAGTGATGGCCAAAGACGAGGATGACGACGATGTGGCCGGGCCGGCTGCATCCTCTCGTGGCCTGGCTAAGTTGGATCGCTGTCCACGCATGACAGGGCAGCGCTGCTGGACGCGCCGGCTGCGGGCGAGGGGCGCCGCCGCCGAGGGAGATTAGGGAGAGGGTGGAGCTTGGCGTTGATGTTGGCCGTCGGTGGAGAAGAAGGCCGTCGCCCCATAGAGACCCACTTCATAGTACCCCCGTGCGGATCTCGACGGATCCAGCGCCTGGCTGAATGAGCAGGGGGCTTCTACTCTGAGGGTTGGAGCAGCCAGATCCGTCGTCGTGGATGCACCAATGGCCACGACGGCCAGATCTGGTGGCTGCGGCCGCGCCGGTGGCAGAGGGCGTCCGGATCCCGCCATGACCGCTCGATGGCGCGGGAGAAAGAGGAGGGCGGCGACCAGCGTAGAAGGTGGTTCTTGTGGGACGCGGTCGGAGGTGGTGGTGGGCGGCGCCGCTAGAGAAGGTGGGGAGGGTAGGGGCGCGTCGTGCCGGAGAAGGTGGGGAGGGAGGTGGGGCGGTGCGGGGAGGGAATTGGGGTCCAGGGAGGTGGCTGGCTTGGAGGGGAGCAGGGAGTTGGTGGAGGTCGTGGGGAGGAGTGAGCGCTGCGGGGAGTTATTTTTTGTTGGCTCGTGCAGTTCGGTCTATTTCTATTGCGGAGTTAGTTTGGAGCTATGGGTCAGCACGAAACTGTTAGCAGAATAAGATTAGGTGTTAGCAGAATAAGACTCTTAAGGAGTGTTATCAGCATAGACCCATCCCTATATATATATATATATATATATATATATATATATATATATATATAATATGAGTTTATGTCCTCTACAGCATTCACTTATGGGTATTTCTTTAAGTTGTATTTTCTGCTAAGTGAATGTGATCAGATCCTTCCCCCTCTATGCTATACTCAATCCAATCTATTCACAAATTCTTCATGTGTGTTCTATTTGAAACTCGTTCAAAATCTTCACTGTGTCATGTCAGCTGAAGAAATTGCGAACGAAACTTTAAAACTAATCTTATCCAAATTTTCGGTTTTGCCGCTCAAACCATTCCGCATCCCACGATGGACTTATCTATTCACCCACGATCTAACACGATCTCCAACTTTCAGTACGTGGGTGACACATGTCAAGCGAATGAGAAGGGCCAGGGGCACGTTCGTCCTAAATCTTCGGGCGAACAGTTTTTCACTGCGACTATAAATACCCCCTCACCCCTTCCTCACTTCCTTTACTCCGCTCCACCGCTCTCTCTCTCTCTCGCTCGAGCTTCTCAAACCCTAGTACGCCGGTGAGGAAGAGCTTCACTGCCTCGACCTCGTCGCCGTCGTACTCGCGCCGGCCGCGGAAATCTTCACTCCGCCGCCGCCGTAGCTGTGTTCCTCCGCCAAGTTAGGGCGTGGAAGATCTGAACTGATGAGCTTCAAATCTACACTTCTCAGTTCGTCGTGTTCTTCATCAGGGTAATTAAAAGTTACTTTTATTGCCCTCTTTGATTCAAATTTTCTCTACAAAATCTTCAATGGTGTTTTATTCTTCAAATCCTCACACACAAAACACCTCACTACTCATCTGCTCTTGATTCGTTTCTCTAAGCATCATTTATCTTCAAGATTCCCCAATTGTGTTTATCCTCAATCTATACAACTCTGGAACCTAAGACAAAAAACGCTTAGTAAAATTCTTCAAGACTCATCTGATCAAATTCCTCAAACTTGTTCTTTTTTAAAACCTTCTGAGAACGCATATGACCTCTTCAAATTCTTCGCAACTATACTCTGTTCACAGGTACTCATGTCCGCTGCTGAATCACTAGGTTCTCATCAACTTAACTCATTTGCAGCGTTCCTCAAAGAAAAGTTGCATAATTCTTCATAGAATTCGATTGTTCAAATCCCTCATCTGAAGAATATGGCAGACGGTAAGAAACCACAAAAAGGAGGAAAGAGGCCTGAGGTCATGACTGCATTTGAAATACCTGAGGACATCTATGCTGACTATTGCACACATGATGAGGCTAAGTTCGGAAAGGAGAAGAAAAATCAGCGCAAGGTGCGCATACAGAGGATTGAAAGGAGATGGGCAAGAGAATGGAGGGAGTACAGATATGTAACTCCAAATTATATGAAGAAATTCGCACTAAATCCTCCATGCCCAAGAGCTCCATTGGCACCTGGCCAAGAAGCTGACCCCACCAGCATCAAGCGTGGTGAGGACTTCCCTCAAGAATGGGCCAAACGCCAAGCGAAGTTGGCAAGACAAGCCAAAGAAGCAGTGAGGAAATTCAATGAAGACTCTGCTACTGCTGTTGCCACTAAGGCCTCTTTCAAGCCTAGAAAATCAATGGCAACGAAGCCCGCTCACAAGCCAAGTGCTTCACCAACTGTGCCCTCATGGCCAAGTTCCTCAACAATGCCCTCACTGCCAGAATCTTGAAAGCCCTCACGGCCAGATTCTTGAAAGCCCTCACGGCCAATTCCTCATGCTGCTCCTGCTCCTCCAAAGTCCTCAACTCCTGCCCCAAAGTCCTCAGTTGCTCCGGCCAAGTCCTCAACACCTGTACATCTGGCCACGTGCCAAAGGACTGCAGGCATCTTTATTGCCTCCGGGTGTCTCAGTGAGTTCCTCAGCTGCACCAAACTCTTCATCAGGCCCCACTCTGCTGAAGACCAAGGCAACTGCTGGACGAGGTCCTCGGCCTAGTCCGAAGAAGAAACAGGTTGCCTTCCAAGTGCCATCTGACGATGAAGCTGATGATGATGAACTTGGAGAAATCATCAGAGACAGGCAAGAAAGGGCCACTAGAGCCAAAGGCACAAATGTGTCACTGCTTTTGGATCCAAAGCCGACCCTCGACTACATTGATCTCTGGCACAAGGACCCAAACACTCCTATGCTTGATTTTCATTTGAATCCTGGCCAAAGTCGCATGCTGACCCATTTCATCTCTGAAGAGAAATGGAAATTTGAGAAGGCCAGACAAATCAAGAAGGCTTAGTTCAGGAAAGAGAAGTTCCTGAGGAACAACATTGTCACAATGACAACTGATGAACTCCTCAAGATCCAGTCTGAAATCAAAACCCTCTGCGATGATTTCAATGCTTATTATGCTGATTGGCAAGGAGCCAAAGTCAGGTTTGTTAAACTGACTAAGAAGATCACCAATGTTGCAGCCCCATCACAACAAGAAATTCCTCAAGCTGAAGCTTCTACTCAGCAAACTGAAGAACATGCCAACACCGCTGATGACTTTCAGGCTGTTGATGAAAATGCTAGTTCCAGGGCTGAGGACTCCATTCCAGCCGTTGAAGACATTGCCAGGGCATCCACTAGTGGTGCGCCTGAAGAAAATGAAGAAGTCAGGGCAACTGCATCAGTTGCGCCTGAGGAAATTCAAACAGATTCCTCTGCTCCTCCTGCGCCTACACCAACTCCTACCCTTCCATCTGCATCAGATGTGCGGAAGACCAAGGCTGCAGAGAGAGCTACAGTGAAGAAAAGGAAAGCATCATCTGCTTCAGATTCTTCAGCTCCGAAGAAAATGAAGCATATCACCATCTCACTTGAGAGTCCAATTGATGCTGTTCAAATTTCCACCATGCCATCAAAGGACCTTGTTCCTTATGGTAAAGAATATGTGATCCCTAGCAGATCTGATGAAGAAAATCATTTTGCTGCTTCGTCAGAGCAGATTGATGAAGAAATTGAAGTGGACGTGATCCCCTCAACGCCTGTTGATTCTTCGCCAATGCCTCAGTTAACAGCTGAAGAGGCTGGCGTTGGAGAAATTGAAGATGAAGACGTGGGTATTGGATGCGTTACGCCTGTGATGAATGATGACTTTTGGGAAAGTCAGCATCCCAATTCTCCACTCTTCCCCCTAATACCACAAAGGCCACCACTCAAATGATGAAGAAGTCGTTGGCATCATGAAGAATATGCTTTTCAATATCATTCATGGCGTTCCCATTAACTTCCATGATTTCTTCATGAGGACTCTGGCGAATATAGCTATGTCACCATTTGAGCTGAAGCCTTATGCACCATGGATTATGAGGTTCATAAGGACAAGGTCTTCACTCAATTACAAGGCTGATACTCTAAACCACGGCAGCTACTTGCCTCCAATTGAAGTCCTCAAACAGACATTTTCCTCAGCTGATGACAAAGGCAAGGCAACTACTGTGATAGATGAAGGCATTCGTCCATTGGATGGTCAATTTCGCAAGGTTGCATCCTACTCCACTAATGATGACTCTACCACACATGACTCTGCCGCCAACACTTCTGCCAAGAAAATTCCTCAAGCCACAACACCCAGGGTGATGACTGATCGTGAGTTACTCCTCAGTCTTCATCAGAAAGTTGATCGCAATCATAAATGGGTCAAGCGTCAGTTTGGTTCAATTCTTTACAACATGACCTCAACACACAATGTTGTGAAGAAAAACCACTACTACCTCCATGAAACCTTCAACCGCACCTGGGCTATTCTATCTCATGTCTATAGCGCAGAAGATCTGAAGAGTATGCGTCTCAAGGAAGAATTTGACTGGTCTGCACCTCCACCGAAGAAATTCAAGAAGGTAAAGATTCCTTCCTTGGTGGCAAACTCCTATTCTTCATCGCGCGACACTGATGAAAATGAAGACTTGGATGACACTGCGGCAAGCCCTACTACGACAACCGACCCCAACAATGCTGACGCTCCTCTATCAACTTGATATTCTTCAGGGGCGTTAGTCCTCAGTTTTGATCCTTTTGGTCACTCAATGACAAAGGGGGAGAAATCTGAGTTAGTCTTCAAGCGGGTCTATTATATGGGCGTTTTTTTGCAAAGTTACAACTCTCTCTCTTCTGAAACTTTTATTGGATCGAGTTGTAATATTAAAACCGATGGTGCTCTGATACTTTTGATGCACTGTGCTCTGATTCTGCATGCTTGTTCCTCGTTAAAATTATTGCACGCATGCTGAATTTCTTCAGGCACCATATTTCATCATGCATTTCAAATTCTTCATATTATATGTCAAATGCATGTATGAATTACAAGATATAGGGGGAGATCTCCATGATTCAACTCTTCAAGTGTGCATTGCTTCAAAAGCAAATTCCTCACTATGCACATCTTCAGGGGGAGTTCTTCTATATCTTGCAATCAAATTCCTCAATATCAGTACTTACACTTCATATGTTTATCCCCGTCGAAAACTTAACCTATATTGTCATCAATCACCAAAAAGGGGGAGATTGTAAGTGCATCTAGTGCCCCTTAGTGATTTTGGTGTATTGAAGACTTATAGGTTAAGGGACTAATGTGTTTATGAGTGTACACAGGTCTATAAGTCTATGCGGAGTTTGATATTTACAGAGAAAGTTGACCCCTAAAAATGAATATCTTCGACTGAAGATTTTGGTATTCCTGAAGACTTTCATGAAGACTTTGAAAGTGAAGAAATTGGTGTGTCCGTGAAGACTTGATATTCATGCAAGGAATATGAAGCTTGAAGACTTTCGTTTTCATAGTTTTGTTTTTCTCTTTCTTGAGTCATAGGAAACACCGTACTGTTAAAGGGGGTCGAGGAAATACTAAGGAAAAATTTCCATGTGATGCTCAACTCAAAATCCTACACCTACCAATCCCTTCGAGTGAAGCCATTGGAAATCTCATATAGTTCAGTCAATTTCTTCAGTGAAAAATGTCGGATTTAGGGTTCCGGCAGACCCTTGAGGTTTGAACACTGGGGTGCACGCGGAGGTTTCGCCTTCTACCTACCTGTCCCTCGCCGAATCGCTAAGATCTAAACTACGAGAAGCACAATGCAAGAGACACAGGGTTTATACTGGTTCAGGCCACCATTGTGGTGTAATACCCTACTCCAGTGTGTGGCGTGGTGGATAGCCTCTTGGGCTGATGATCAACCATACAAGGAAGAACAGCCTCACGAGGGTCTGTTCTTGTAATGGTGTTGTCCCTTTTAAGGGGTTGATTCTAGATGCCTATCTTATCTCCAGATTCCTATCCAGATGCCTCTACCCTGCGGGTGGCTAGTCCTATTTATAGCCAAAGGCCCTGGGCCTCTTCCCAAATATTGAGCGGGAAGGGCGCCAACAATTGGCCATTTTGAAGGGGAACATCTAGTACACTTATCCTGAGTAAAGTTGGTCCTCGCCTGTCAAAGGCTCTGGTGGTGACGCCGACTTGGGCTCCATGATGACCTCCATCCTGCCGTTGGACTGGTCTTGGTCTTGTTGCACCGAAGTGGATGCCTTTGCTTGATGCTCTCGCCTGTGATTGCTCCCCTTGCACCAAAGAGGGAAGAAGGACACTGTGCGGGCTGGCGCCCGGCTGGCGCCCTTGGTCGTCATGGCTTGCGTCACGGGCACCTCGCGAGGTACCCCGCCTTGAACTCTCCGCCTCCTCGTGAGCCAGCCTGACGAGGCCGTGCTTGAGGAAGCTCCTTGTTGTCTGCCCCGCGAGGCTTGGCCCCTCGCGAGGGTCTTGAGCTTGTGTTGATGAAGATGGGCCATGCTGGGCCCCCTTTGAGCCACGCTGCAGGCCGCAGGCAGGCAAGTCTGGGGACCCCCATTCCCAGAACGCTGACAGTAGCCCCCGGGCCCAAGGCGCGCCCGAGCATGGCCGAGCAGAGAGGCGAAAGGGCAAGTGCGAAGCGTCGCGGGACCTAACAGCCTGCGGCCTTGGGCGCCGCATGGCGGTTGATTGGACGTGGGCGGCTCCGCTCCCCCACGACGCCTCGGGAACTGCATGAACTGACAAGTCCCTGCATGCGAAGCGAGTCATGATTACCTGCGGTCGCGGAGGCCAATGGTTGGCCTCCTCTGGGCTTAAGTACGGCACGCCGCGTGCCCTTCCAGTTCATCCCATGTTGCTTCTCCTTCTTCCTCATGGCCCCGCCAAGGAGGCTCTCGGCCGCAGAGAAGGGAAAAGCTCGCCAGGCCAAGCCTGCCTCTCCCCCGCCCAAGCGCGGTCGTGGCCGCCCTCACAAGCACCCCGTGGCCTCCATGGCGGTTCCTCGTGACCGCGGAGGTGACTTCCCGCATGGTGACGGGTGGCCGGCCGCGGCCGGGGGGTGTGTTTCGGCCGTGCGCCCCCCGAGGCCGTGCTCTCGCGCTGCGGAGGTGCTGCCGGAGTTTGTTGTGTGAGCAACGGAGCCGGCCAGTGCCCGGCTTCAGCTCCCTCGCTTCCTCCTAGGTGAGATCTCGGCTGGCGCCCCGGGCGGCCTCTGGATCCAGGCAGATGGCTGCTGCAGCCGGGCCTCGTGGGCTTCGCTGGAGGTCTTCGCGGCCGGGAGCCTGGCTCTGACCCGTGGCTGGAAGACGTTTGCCCGCGCGCGTGGCCTGAGCCGCCGGTGCACCCTGCACTTCAAGTTCGACGGCGACGCCACCCTCTACGTGAGGGTGTTTGGGGAAGATGGTCGCCACGCTGGTTGCTGCCCTGAAGACGACGGCCACAGCCGGGGACCCAGCCCCTGTGAGGATGGAGAGGGTAGTGAGCGCGCGGCTGGCGGCGCCCAGGATTCCTCAAGCTTCACTGGTTCCTCTTCGGGCAGCAACTCTTCTAGCAACGGTCGCGGTCTGCCTCCACGCCGTCGTGCCTGCTTGGAGGGTGGTAGCGGGTCCGCCCGCCGTCGCACCCTGGTGAAGCGCGAGAGGGAGTCCACTTGAGCTCCGGAGGCAGCTCAGGCCCGGCGCTTTGCGAGCTTTGTCTGATTTGTTCCTTCCTCTCCCTTTTTCCTGCGCAAAAAGACAACTATGTGGGGGCCCCGTGGGGGCGTGTTTGTGTTATCGTTGTCATTCATCGTAATGTTTCCGTTATTCTGGTATTGTTCCTTCTTGCCGAACGCCTGCGCATAGGTAATCCCCAGCCTTGGCCATGGGGCGACCGACCCAAGTCCTGTATTCGTGTCGCAGTGCCCGTGAGGCACGGACTGGAGGAATGCTCCTGTAGTGGACCCGGGTCGTGAGGTCTTGACCGAAAGGATCAAAACACTCGTGAGGGCGCCAGGGCCGTCGCCTCGCGAGACCTCGCGCAAGAGAAAACGGGGCCGGAGGGCGAAAAACTGAAGAGCCATAAGTCAAAAGACAGTGACAGTTTCAATAAAACTTCAAATGAGAATGAACTAGCCAACTGCAGAAAGCAAATGAAAAAGCCGCGTCCGGCACCTAGTCTAGTCTTCGACGTCTTCTCACCAGCGCGGAGCTAAGTGCTGCCACTGGGCGTGGGAGGGAGCCCCAATGCCTGAGGCCGGCGCTCCTGAGACTCCGGGGCGTGTATAGCCCCAACTCATTTTTACGTGAGAGTGTCACGGGCGGCGAGCTTCACAGGCGTTGGCCTTGTTCACAGGCTTCGGGCCTTTCTTCGGGGAAGCAAGCTTCATGGGCTTTGGCCCTCTTCACAGGCTCCGGGCCTTTCCCAAAACGCGATAGCTTCACAGGCGTTCGCCTTCTTCATAGGCTCCGGGCCTTTTCCAAAAAGATGGTCTTCACAGGCATTCGCCTTCTTCAGAGGCTCCGGGCCTTTTCCAAAAAGATGGTCTTCACAGGCATTCGCCTTCTTCACAGGCTCCGGGCCTTTTCCAAAAAGATGGTCTTCACAGGCATTCGCCTTCTTCACAGGCTCCGGGCCTTTTCCAAAAAGATGGTCTTCACAGGCATTCGCCTTCTTCACAGGCTCCGGGCCTTTTCCAAAAAGATGGTCTTCACAGGCATTCGCCTTCTTCACAGGCTCCGGGCCTTTTCAGGGGTAAAACCTCCGGAGGTGCTAGATGTTCCACGCATTCTGGACTGGCACCCCCTCCAGAGTCTCCAAGCGCGCGGAGCCGGGCCTGGAAACATGAACAACCTTGAACGGGCCCTCCCACATGGGAGAGAGCTTACGAAGTCCCTCCTTGGAGAGAACCCGCCTGAGCACGAGGTCCCCTACCTCGAGAGTCCTGGGGCGGATGTTGCGGCAGTGGTATCGCCGCAGTGCTTGTTGATATCTTGGCACTCGCAGCGCGGCTTCTCGGCGAATGCTCCTCCCCCAGCACGAGGTCCATCGCCCGCATGGCGTCCTGCTGCGCTTCGTTGAATGCCAGGACCTGTGCGGACCGACGTATGACCTCGTGAGGGAGGACCACTTCGGCTCCATAGACCAAGAAGAAAGGGGTCTCTCCAGTCGGCTTGGTTGCGGTCATGCGGATGGACCACAACACGGATTGGATCTCGTCGTACCAGCCTCTGCCGCAAGCTTCCAGCTTCTTCTTGAATGTTCTGGTCTTGAGGCCCCTCAGGACCTCCACGTTGGCCCACTCGGCCTGGCCGTTGCTTCGGGGGTGCTCCACTGAAGCATAGCATATCTGCGTTCCAAGGTTAGCATAGTATGTTTTGAAGAGGTTGCTGGTGAACTGCGAACCGTTGTCGGTGATGATGTAGTTCGTCACCCCGAACCGGCTCACGATGCCCTTGATGAACTTGACCGCTGAACCCACGGGGATGGTGCGGATGGCTTCCACCTCAGCCCACTTGGTGAATTTGTCCACGGCGACGTAGAGGTAGTGATAGCCCCCTGGCGCCTGGGGAAACGGGCCTAGGATATCAAGCCCCCAGACTGCGAATGGCCATGTGAGGGGTATGGTCTGCAGACCTCCCGCTGGCTGATGGATCTGCCTCGCATGGAATTGACAGGCTTCGCAGGCCTTTACCAGTTCGACAGTGTCATTGAGCGCGGTAGGCCAATAGAAACCGCTTCGGAATGCCTTGCCCACGAGGGTTCGTGATGACGAGTGGTGCCCACAGTCTCCACCGTGTATGTCCGCCAGCAGCTCTTTCCCTTGCTCCCTGGAGATGCAGCGTAGGGACACATCATTTGGTCGCTTCTGGTAGAGTTCCCCATCCCTGATGCAGTATGCTGTGGCCTGCCACGCCACGCGCTCTTCTTCCTCCTCCTTCTCTGGCAAGATCCCTTGTGTCAGATAGCTCCGGAGCTCCGTGACCCAGCATCCCTCATGAGGCTCCATTGTCAAGAGCAAACGCGCCCCCGAGGCCGGCCCGCAGACCGGGGCTCCCGAGGCTAGCGGCTGGGGGATCTCCTCCCGAGGCTGCACCGCACTTGACAGTGATGGCATGGCCGAGGGCTTGAAGAGCCGCTCTTCGAAGACGCCAGGCTCCTGAGGCAGTCACCTGGACGATGAATGCCTGTTTTTCAGTAGACTGCCGCCTTGCTTTCTGCTTTACGGGGCGCACGTTGCGACACACGTTGAGGTGGTGCTCGATCACGCCCCGTGGGATCCCTGCCAGATGATCGGGCTCCCAAGCGAACACCTTCTTGTTTGCATGCAGGAACTTGACCAGGGCTTCCTCCTGCTCGGGCCCGAGGTGGGCGCCTATGGTGAAAGTGGCGCTGGTGGACCCGTCCTCGTCAACGGTTATCTACTTGGTCTCCACCTTGTCTTGGGTGAACAATTGTTTCTTCTTGGCTGGTGCAGCCCCCTTGGGCTCGGGGCCCCCCGCAGTGGCGGGCTGTGGTGACGCCGCCGTCTTGAAGGTGAGCTGGAGCGCTCACAGCGCGTCCCCGGTGCCCCTTGGCACGGTGTGGACTCCGCTGCTCCCGGGCATCTTCATGAGGTTGTATGCCGGGTGAGTCGCGGCCATGAATTGGGCCAGCGCTGGGTAGCCGAGGATGGCATTGTAGGGGAGGCCGATGAGGGTGATGTCGAAATCGACGAGCTCCGTGCGGAAATTGTCGTAGGTGCCGAAGGTCACTGGGAGCCGGATCTGTCCCAAGGAGCTGGATGACCCGCCCCCGATGCCCATGAAGGGCTGGCTCGGCCGCAACCGCCCCCGGGGTATGCGGAGGAGGTCGAAAGTTTCGACTGAAAACACGTTGAGGCCCGCGCCACCGTCGATGAGGGTCCTGGTGACAGCCACCTGGCAGATGGTGGGGGTGCATAACATCAGGAGCGCACCCGAGCAGGCCGAATTGGTGGAGTGGTCTTCCGAACTGAAGGCTAGCCTGGCCTGCGGCTCCGGCCGGTCCCGGGAAGCCCCCTGCCGCGTGGAGGCGGCGCCGACCTGGCGGATGAACGGCTTGACATGGTGACCGGAGGGCGGCGCCTGCGAGCCGCCCAGGAGGGCCGCGACGACCGGTGAGGCCGAAGCAGCGTGGCGGGCAAGGAAGAGGTCGCGCGGCTTTTCCCAAGAGGCCACGGAGGGATGTAGGGGCGATACCCATTGCTCATTCCCCGCCGGGCCGTTGGCGGTGTTGACGGCGGGCAACGGGGAACGATGAGGGCGCCCGCTGATGGGAGCCGTCCGGGCGACTCGAGCGGCGCGAACAGCCCGACGAGCGTCAGCCATGGACGCGACGGTCGGAGAAGAGCAGGGCGACGGAAGACGAATTCCGGCACACCCCTACCTGGCGCGCCAAATGTCGGGTTTAGGGTTCCGGCAGACCCTTGAGGTTCGAACACTGGGGTGCGCGCGGAGGTTTCGCCTTCTACCTACCTGTCCCTCGCCGAATCGCTAAGATCTAAACTATGAGAAGCACAACGCAAGAGACACAGGGTTTATACTGGTTCAGGCCACCATTGTGGTGTAATACCCTACTCCAGTGTGTGGCATGGTGGATTGCCTCTTGGGCTGATGATCAACCATACAAGGAAGAACAGCCTCGCGAGGGTCTGTTCTTGTAATGGCGTTGTCCCTTTTGAGAGGTTGATTCTAGATGCCTATCTTATCTCTAGATTCCTATCCAGATGCCTCTACCCTGCGGGTGGCTAGTCCTATTTATAGGCAAAGGCCCTGGGCCTCTTCCCAAATATTGAGCGGGAAGGGCGCCAACAATTGGCCATTTTGAAGGGGAACATATAGTACACTTATCCTGACTAAAGTTGGTCCTCGCCTGTCAAAGGCTCTGGTGGTGACGCCGACATGGGCTCCACGGTGACCTCCATCCTGCCGTTGGACTGGTCTTGGTCTTGTTGCACCGAAATTGATGCCTTTGCTTGATGCTCTCGCCTGCGCTTTCTCCCCTTGCACCA
Organism: Triticum aestivum; assembly: GCF_018294505.1. Lineage (NCBI taxonomy): Eukaryota > Viridiplantae > Streptophyta > Magnoliopsida > Poales > Poaceae > Triticum > Triticum aestivum. The sequence continues at coordinate 164,399,742 of NC_057804.1, read as the reverse complement.
AAGAGGGAAGAAGGACACTGCACAGGCTGGCGCCCGGCTGGCGCCCTTGGTCGTCATGGCTTGCGTCACGGGCACCTCGCGAGGTACCCCGCCTTGAACTCTCCGCCTCCTCGGGAGCCAGCCTGACGGGGCCGTGCCTGAGGAAGCTCCTTGTCGTCCGCCCCGCGAGGCTTGGCCCCTCGCGAGGGTCTTGAGCTTGTGTTGATGAAGATGGGCCGTGCTGGGCCCCCTTTGAGCCACGCCGCAGGCCGCAGGTAGGCAAGTATGGGGACCCCCGTTCCCAGAATGCCGACAACAGAGACGAAGTTCTTCTGGTCGCTGAGGAATTTGTTCTGACTGAGGAGTTAGGAATTCGGCAGTGCGGATTGCCTACACAGTGAGGAACATGATAGCCCTGAGGAATTTGAGAGTCAAATTTCCGACCGTTGTTGTGCTACGCGCCAGCTGTCCCAACATATCTTATCCACCTAACGGTCATATCATTGGAGGGCATTTATGTCTTATCATGTCGGGCTGCTCCCTAGGCTATAAATAGCCGCCCCCTACAACCACTAGCTGTTTGGCTGCTCCGAGAGAAACTGACACTTGTCATTTGAGAGCAACCCATCCTCCGAGGCCTTTGAGCAAAAATCATCGAGTGAGGAAAAACCCAAACCCCAAACACCTACAAACCCAAAGTGATTGAGCATCACTGAAGAGATTGATCCTGCGTAGATCCGACGCTTGTTACCTTTGAAGACTGTGCTTCTTCCAGACGTTAGGCGTCATGGTCTAGAGCATCCAATAGGATTGTGGATCGCCGAGTGACCGAAGTCTATGATGGTTTGGAAGTCGCCTGAAGACTTACCACGAGTGATTGGACGAGGTTTGTGTGACCTTAGTTCAAGGACAATATGGTGAGGACTTGGTGTCCTGAGCTGCGTGCTGAGTGACTGGGTGTCCGGGACTGTGTGTCCTCGAGTTTAAATACTCAGCCGCTCCAACCAGACGTACAACTGAGACAGCAGTTGGAACTGGTCTACCAAATCATTGTCTTCACCAACCTTACTAGTTCTATTTCCTCAACTCTTTCATTTCCTCATTACTGTGTTGAGTGATTGTTCATATCTGTGTTTGAAGACTTTGACTGAAGACTTTCTCAATTTCCTAAGTTCAATTTCTTCAGTCAGTTTGTCTTCATCTTGTGTTATCCTGTGTTTACGCTTTCTGTACTCTGTGTTTGTCTTCATTTCATCATGATAACTATGTGTGTATTCTGTCATGCTTACTTCTGAGTACTTATTCCGCTGCAAGTAGTTCTTCGCTAAGGAATTTTCTCACCGGCAAATTCCTAAGTTTCAAAGGTACTGTTGCAAACTCATTCTTTATTTATATTGGTGTAATATCTACTGTATTCCAACTTTTCCATGGTTCAGACCCCCCAATACTACCAATAGATTCATCAAAATAAGCAAACAACACATAGAAAACAAAATCTATCAAAAACAGAACAGTCTGTAGCAATCTGTAACTCTCGAATACTTCTGTAACTCCAAAAATTCTGAAGAATTAGGATGACCTGAGAAATTTGTGTACCAATCCAGAGCAGAAATAATCAGATCAAAATCCCGTTTCTGTGAATTATGAAAATTATTTTCTTGGGTGCAAAAGTTTCTGATTTTCAGCAGGATCAACACAACTATCACCGTAAGTTATCCTAAAGGTTTAACTTGGCACAAACACTAATTAAAACATAAAACCACATCTAACCAGAGGCTATATGAATTATTTATTACTAAACTGGAACAAAAAAGAAAAGAAAAATAAATAAAATTGGGTTGCCTCCCAACAAGCGCTATTGTTTAATGCCCTTAGCTAGGCATAAAAAAGCGAATAGATCCAGGTATTGTCATCTTTGGTATGCAATCCATAAGTGGCTCTCATAATAGATTCATATTACAACTTAATTTTCTTCCTAGGAAAGTGTTCCATACCTTTCCTTAACGGGAATTGGAATCTAATGTTTCCTTCTTTCATACTAATAATTACACCAATTGTTCTAAGGAAAGGTCTACCAAGAATAATAGGACATGTAGGATTGCAATCAATATCAAGAACAACGAAATCTACGGGCACATAATTCCTATTTGCAACAATAAGAACATCATTAATCCTTCCCATAGGTTTCTTAATAGTGGAATCCGCAAGATGCAAATTTAAAGAACAATCATCAAATTCACGGGTACCTAACACATCACACAAAGTTTTTGGAATCGTGGAAACACTACCACCCAAATCACACAAAGCATGGCATTCATAGTCTTTAATCTTAATCTTAATAGTAGGTTCCCACTCATCATAAAGTTTTCTAGGGATAGAAACTTCTAATTCAAGCTTTTCTTCAAAATATTGCATCATAGCATCAACAATATGTTTAGTAAAAGCTTTGTTTTGATTATAAGCATGAGGAGAATTCAACACGGATTGCAACAAGGAAATACAATCTATTAAAGAACAATTATCATAATTAAATTCCTTGAAATCCAAAAGAGTGGGTTCATTGCTACTTAAAGTCTTGACCTCTCTAATCCCACTTTTAGCTAAAGTTGACTCATCTCTAGTCCCAGCTTTATCAAGATTAAGAAACAAAGATTCAATAGGAGTCATATCAATCACTTTTAGATCTTCATCATTATTATCATGAAAACTAGAAGAACACGCTTTTACAAACCGATCTTTTTTAGCATGCATCTTAGCGGTTCTTTCTTTGCACTCATCAATGGAAATTCTCATGTCCTTGAGAGACTCATTGATATCATGCTTAGGTGGAATAGATCTAATTTTCGAAGAATCAACATTGAGAGAAAATCTATCCACGTTCCTAGCCAAATCATCAATCTCGAGAAATTTTCCTTCAAACAAAGCATTAAAATTCTTTTGCGAACTCATAAATTCTTTAACACTATTCTCAAAATCAGAGGGCATCTTATTAAAATTTCCATAAGAATTGTTGTACGAATTACCATAATTATTAGAGGAATTACTAGGAAACGACATAGGATTAAAATTGCCTCTATACGCGTTATTACCAAAATTGTTCCTACCAACAAAATTCACATCCATAGATTCATTATTATTCTCAATCAAAGTAGACAAAGGAATATCATTAGGATAAGAAGAAGCACTCTTATTAGAAAATAATTTCATAAGTTCATCCATATTTGCACTCAAAACATAAATCTCTTCAATCGCATGTACCTTTTTACTAGTGGATCTTTTGGTGTGCCATTGAGAATAATTAACCATGATATTATCTAGGAGTTTAGTAGCTTCTCCTAAAGTGATATCCATAAAAGTGCCCCTCGTGGCCGAATCTAAAAGATTTCTAGAGAAAAAATTCAATCTAGCATATTTTTTTGTATAATCATCCACAAATGCAAACCATGTGTAGGGCAATTTCGTATCATCAATTTCATCCTCTCCCAAGATTGTGCAACATGATCATGATCAAGTTGCTTAAAATTCATAATACCATTCCTAAGGGAGATGATCTTAGCGGGAGGAAAATACTTAGAGATTAAATCATCTTTACACTTATTCCATGAATCAATACTATGTTTAGGCAAAGATGAAAACCAAGTTTTAGCATGATCTCTAAGCGAAAACGGAAATAGCTTCAATTTGACAATATCATTATCCACATAATTCTTCTTTTGCATATCACACAAATCAACAAAATTGTTTAGATGGGATGCGACATCTTCACTAGGAAGGCCAGAAAATTGATCTTTCTTAACAAGAATCAGCAAAGGGGACATTAATTTCACAAGATTCAGCATTACTAGTGGGATCAATAGGAGTGCTAATAAAATCATTGTTGTTGGTGTTGGAAAAGTCATACAATTTGGTATTATCTTGAGCCATCATGACAAAGCAAGCAATCCAACACACGAGCACACAAGAAGCAAGCGAAGAAGACGAACGAAAGAGAGGCGAAGAAAAGGCAAAACTTTTCAAAAATTGTTTTAGAGGTGGGGAGAGGATAATGACAGGCGAATGGCGAATAATGTAATGCAAGAGATGAGAGTTTATGATGGGTAGTTTGTATGTCTTGACTTGACATAGATCTCCCCGGAAATGGCACCAGAAATTCTTCCTGCTACTTCTTGAGCTTGCGTTGTTTTTTCCCTTTAAGAGGAAAGGGTGATGCAACAAAGTAGAGTAAGTATTTCCCTTAGTTTGAGAACCAAGGTATCAATACAGTAGGATACAACGCACAAGTCACTGAATACCTGCACAAACAATCAACAAACTTGCACCCAACATGATAAAGGTGTTGTCAATCCCTTCACGGTTACTTGCAAAAGTGAGATCTGATAGAGATAAATAAACAGTAAAGTGAATATTTTTGGTTTTTTGGTTTATAGATCGGAAAGTAAAATATTGCAAAATAGTAGATCGGAAAATAGTATAATGGAAAATAGAACTTATATGATGGAAAAGAGACCCGGGTGTCGGTGTCAAACTGGCGGATCTCGGGTAGGGGGTCCCGAACTGTGCGTCTAAGGCTAATGGTAACAGGAGGCGAGGGACACAATGTTTACCCAGGTTCGGGCCCTCTATATGGAGGTAATACCCTACTTCCTGCTTGATTGATCTTGATGATATGAGTATTACAAGAGTTGATCTACCATGAGATCGTAGAGGCTGAACCCTAGAAGCTAGCCTATGATTATGATTGTCCTCGTCCTATGGAGAAGGTTACAGAGAAGAAAATCTACATATCCAAATTTCCAAGCTTGCCGTCCACGCAAAGGAGAGTCCCACCCAGACACGGGACCATGTCTTCAATCTTGTATCTTCATAGTCCAACAGTTCGGCACAAGTACATAGTCCGGCTGTCCGAGGACCCTCTAATCCAGGACTCCCTCATTAGCCCCTGAACCAGGCTTCAATGACGACGAGTCTGGCTCTGCAAAACAAATTCCAAGGTAGATTTTGAACTCAAGGATCGTGTCCGGCTCTGCAAAACAAATTCCACATTCCACCATAGAGAGCAAAATTTTCCACAAGTTTAATCTGCTGACAACTTTTTCATAGCATGACATCACGCTATGGCCCGGTCATTATTCGGACCGTTTTTCTCAACCTGCTTCTGCACATCTCGCGAGGCGGATTTACTGGCACGTCTTGTCGAAACAGAGATCGTGTCTCCTTATCACGGGATTCTCATCAATATGGGTTTGGGTAACCCAACCGCGCCATCAACGCGGCGCTTGGGGAATAAGCGAATTTATCGGGCAAGTGGGGAGGTGCACAGTTTCTACCGCCTTTATAAAGAGATAAGGATTTCCCTTTTTCACCCACACCTTCTTCTTCCTCTACACATCCATTCTCGCTCGCTCAAGCTCTAGCGCCCAAGCTTTCACCTTCTCCACAAAGTCATTCCAAGTATGTCCAAAGTGGGAGGCAAGTGTATGGCCACCTCCATCACGAAGGAGGACATTACGAAGCTTCGGGAGGCCGGATACCTGTCTGCAAACATCGCACACCGGCTTCCGGCCGAAGGGCAGGTCATCCCCACCCCGAAACCCCAGGAGAGGGTAGTGTTCCTCTCTCATTTCCTCCGCAGACTGGGATTCCCCCTCCACACGTTTGTCCGCGGGCTCATGTTCTACTACAGGATAGACTTCCATGATCTGGCCCCCAATTTCATCCTCAACATCTCGGCGTTTATCGTCGTGTGCGAGGCCTTCCTCCGTATTACGCCCCACTTTGGCCTATGGCTGAAGACCTTCAACGTGAAGCCAAAGGTGGTGGTTGGCCAGCAAGCAGAGTGCGGAGGCGCCATGGTGGGCAATATGCCCAATGTCACCTGGCCCGAGGGCTCCTTCGTGGAGACTGTGAAGCGGTGGCAATCGAGGTGGTTCTACATCACCGAGCCGCGCGACACCAACTGGGCAGCAACCCCTGAATTTTGATCCGGTGTCCCCATTCGGCTCACCTCCTGGAAAGAGAAGGGCTTAGCTTGGGGCTCATCGGTGGAGCTGACCGGACTTCAAACCTGCGTCCAAAATATGATAGGCAAGAAAATCAACCTTGTGAACATGGTCCAGGTCATGTTCATCCGCCGGATCCTCCCGGGTCAGAGACGGGCTTACAATCTGTGGGAGTTCGACCTGGCCGAACACAAGATGCTACAAGAGCTCTTGGGCACGATGCACAAAGAAGTCTATAATGTGCTCTTCAAGGCCAAAGAGGTCCCCCCACCCATAACCAAAGATCGTGGACTCAGCGCGAAACGCCATGCGCATCCGGTGAGTTTTTACATTTTGCAAGATGTGCCTTTTACCAGCACATTCACGGGAGGAATCTAAGCCTCCATGCTAATTCAATAGGACTGGGTAGCGATAGCGGAGCGGATCGACTGTCCGGCTCCGCTACCTGAAGATCCAGCATCGTATCTTCTAATGAAGATGTTGTTTCTGGTGCCCTATGAGGTGCCGGAGAAGAAGGCCAAGAAGAAGGCCGCGGGGACCAGGAGAGGTCTCTGGTGCAAGGTTGTATCGGACGTGACGTCTGAAGACACCGAGGCGCACTCCTACAACAAAGACAAGGAGGAGGAAGAGGAAATCCCCCCCCAACCGGGGGGGGGGGGGGAGAAGAGAAAGTCCTCCCCGCAGGGGGAGGCTGAGGCGTCCAAGAAGGGAAGACCTTCCTTCCGGACCACTCCACCATGGCCACCTACAACAGCGAGGAGTGGCTGCCCAGGGACAAGCCCCTGGCTAAGTTGTAAGCATCCGGACACTATAATACTTCCAGTATGTTTTGCTTTATTGTTTCTTATCATGCCGAACTTGCATATGTAGTCCACCCAAATCCCACATCAAGGTATCGTCTTCGAAGGGGTCCCTGGGCCCGTCGGCGATGAACAACGATTCAGTCCTGACAGCCTCCTCCCCCAGGCCCGCGGATGACACCCAGGTGTTGTCTTAGAGGATACCGGACCAGGGGAGACAATTCTCGAGACGCCCCCAGGTGAAATCCTAGTCGTCGGGAAAATGGGAGGGAAGACCCCCATGGACTCCGATAACGGGGGCCACAACAAGTCTGGCCCCCAGCAGAATACGGCTCCGGAAACCCAAGTGGTTCTGGATTCAGGCAGGCACCCTCTCTCTAAGGAGGGTGAACCACCTATACCGATGGCCTATGTCCAACCAGAGGCATTGGATAACTTGCTGGAAGCGCTTCGCGACGCTTCCATTGATGAAGAACACCGTACCATTATGAGTACGATGATTGAGAAGGTCCGGTCCGCCAAAAGCGGATTGACCGAAGCCTGCGCCAGCCTCCTAACAGGCTTTGAGGTAACTAACAAAATTGTAAGAAAATATCACAGTATAGACAATAGCCCCTGATGCTCTGTTTGGTGTTCAGAAAGAAAGGCTGAACAAGATCAAATAACATCCATAGGAGTCTAACAGAAGATGTCTATGTGAATGAGCAGGTGTCGCTACTGGCCGCTGCCGCTCGTACTACGGAGGTCTCTGGACTGAAGTGGGACCTAGAGCGGACCGAGGGAGAGCTCGGCCTCGTGAAAGGCAGCTCAAGGAAAACAAAGGTACACAATACCCCGTCTGTATATTTGAAAAGAAAAAATGGTTTCTGCTGATGAAAGCATCATGAACTTTACTAAGGGCCACGCTAGAAGTGGCGGCCGTTAAGACGGTGCTGACTGAGGCCGAATACAAAGTGGCCAAGGAGCATGCCGAGCGCGAGAAGCAAGAGGCCCGGGTCAATGAGGTCCAGCAAGAGCTCCAGGATTTCGTCCGAAAATACGAGTCCTTGGAGCGTGACTCTAAGACGCAATAGTCCAAGCTTGTGAAGACCCTCTAGAGCACGTGAGACGCCAAAGATGAAGCCCAAAAGGCCCTCCAGGAGATTCAGGCGGCCAAGAAGATTGCGGCGGGTAAGGCATTCATTATGCAAATCAAGCATGTGAAAGAGACTTTCCTTTTACTTACCCGAATTTGGAGCTCTCCAGGAGCGTTCACAGATCTGCCGTGCAGCATATCGGATGCCGCAGAGTTCTACCGAGCCGAAGAAGGGAGAACGACGGAGAAGTTGTTCTAGTCTTAGTATATTGGGACCAAACATCCGATGCCCTTGAGCGACCAGCTGAAGCAACTGGTCGAACTGCGCAAGGCAGCTGAACTGGCCATGAAGGACCTCATAGTCCGGCTATGGCCTACCGAGCCTCTGCCCAGCAGCTACTTCGGCCTAGTAAAGCGGCTTGTGAGTGCCTGCCCGCGGCTTGAAGTTATAAAGTGGTCAGTTTGCATTGAGGGTGCGCGAATGGCCTTCGCCCGTGCAAAAGTGCACTGGGCGAAGATGGATGCCGAGAAGCTGATGACCGAAGGGCCGCCGAAGGGCAAGGAGCATCGCCACCCCGAAAAGTATTATGATAGTGTCCTGAAGGGCTCCCGCCTTGTGGCAGAGCAATGTGCGAAGGATGTAATCTTTGAGTGAATACACTCATTTTATCCTGTAATATGAAACAAGTTCTTTTGCGCAACATAACGCTTGCTGATTTAAAATTTTACCTTCTGTGCGACCGTATATAAAATCTGAGAGTTGTCCGGTCGTCAGCTTCTGCCCCCATGTACCTAGTATCGGGGTGTTCGGGATAAATCTAAACACTCTTTATCCAAATTTTTGGTCCTTTAAGGAGGTGTTTAGCGCAACGAACAAGGCAGTCAGACTATACAACTTTATCACTCTCACTTAGCCATAGAAGTTCTATAATTTTAAATTTTGGCGTAGCCCCTAGTATTTGGAAGGCCGAACTTGGGGCGCTATACACGCCTAAATCGGACAAAGGCCGATTCCTTGCCCTAAACAGAAAAACTATTTAAGGATTTGAGACCTCTCGAACAGCGACCAGCTCTCGCTGCATCATGACAGTCAATTTTCGGATATCTCTACTGAGGTGCTCGTCCGGAAGAACCAGGACCCAATCGCAGTAGTTCTCCCTATGCCACCTTAGCCGATATAGCGGAACGTAAGACAGCAAAACACGGGAGCCGGGCAATCCCAATTATTGATCCAAGACATGATTCGGAGCTGATGCATATAATGCTATAAGTTCGGGGTGCCACACTGTCAAAAGTGTTCGGACTTTTCTTGTTGTGTTATGGGGTACACTGAAGCCCCTGGCGAACTGAATCGTACCAAAATGTATTGGTGCAATTTTTAATAAATAAATAGTTAAGGGAAAAGAAAAGAAATGTAATAATAAGCTGACAATGTACATTATTTTCCATTGTTATTTGGATGATACGTCAAGGCATAGGTATACAAGTAGTGCGATAAACAAAATAGGACTATTTGACATGTCCTAACCAAGAGCGAGCTGCGTGCGGGTATGGAAAAACAGGTGTAGCGATCGTTATCAGAGACCACCTGGGGATTCCCTCGTACGTCAAAGCTTCTTGCCTCCTTGGTGTTTCTGTCCCGTGATGGGTCCGATAATCAGGTTATCGGAAGAGCCTCAAGAAGACAGGGACCTAAAAGAAAGAAAAGGGTGAAGGTATACGGATCCTGAGGTGGTTGAGCCGCATTGTGGACCGCATTCAAGCTGTGCCTCCGTCTATGCCCATGGTATTTTAAGTGCGTAATTATGTACGCGCGGCACAAATTTCACCGCTTGACTGGGACTAGGCGGAGGCCAAAATGCTGGCGAGCTCTGGACGTGTCGGACGATCCTGTTGCAGAGTACTTCGGACTCGCTTGGCGGTGTTCGGGGGCTTTATTGCCGAATTAGATGTCTGCCTAAGAAGGCTTCTCTGTACTTCTGCTACGAGGGCCGCAGTGTGCTTCTCCGTACAGAGGCAGCGCTCTGTGTTTCCATTGACTATTGTAACCCTGCGAGGTCCTGGCATCTTGAGCTTGAGGTAGTCATAATGCGTTACCGCATCGAATCTGGCAAATGCGGTTCTTCCGAGTAGTGCATGATAGCCACTGCGGAAGGGAATGATATCGAAGATTAACTCCTCGCTTCGGAAGTTGTCCGGAGATCCGAAGACTACTTCCAGTGTGATTGAGCCCGTACAACAGGCCTCTACACTTGGTATGACACCTTTAAAGGTGGTTTTGGTGGGTTTTATCCTTGAGGGATTGATACGTCTCCAACGTATCTATATTTTTTTATTGTTCCGTGCTATTATATTACCCCTTTTGGATGTTTATGGGCTCTATTTTACGCATTTATATCATTTTTGGGACTAACCTACTAACCGGAGGCCCAACCCATATTGTTGTTTTTTGCCTATTTCAGTATTTCGAAGAAAAGGAATATCAAACGGAGTACAAACGGAATGAAACCTTCGGGAGCATGATTTTTGGAACGAACATGATCCAGAGGACTTGGAGTGCAAGCCAAGAAGCTGCTGATGCTCCCCCCGTCTCGTGGGCCCCTCGGGCGGCTACCGACGTACTTCTTGCTCCTATATATACCTACGTACCCTGAAAACATCCAGGAGGAGGACGAAACACAATTTCCACCACCGTAACCTTCTGTATCCGCGAGATCTCATCTTGGAGCCATCGACGACACTCTGCCGGAGGGGGAATCAACCATGGAGGGCTTCTACATCAACATCGTTGCCCCTCTGATGAGTTGTGAGTAGTTTACCACAGACCTACGGGTCCATAGTTATTAGCTAGATGGCTTCTTCTCTCTTTTTAGATCTCAAAACGATGTTCTCCCCCTCTCTTGTGGAGATCTATGTGTTTTGCTTGGAGCGTCGTGTATTATATTAGTCTTTTATTTTTAGTTTACCACAATCATATTTGCTGTACACACCTTTTGGGAGAATCCTATTTAATTATAATTTGCTAGAATACTCTTTGTGCGCCACTTATATCTTTTGAGTCTGATAGTTTTTGCTCTAGTGCTTCACTTATATCTTTTAGAGCACAGTGGTGACCTAATTTTGAAGAAATTAATAGTCTCTCATTCTTCACTTATACTATTTTGAGAGTCTTTTAGAACAGCATGGTATTTTCTATGGTTATAAAATTGGTTCTAGAATGGTAGGCATCCAAGTTGGGTATAATAAAAACTATCATAGGAAGTGAATTGGATTCTATGATCAATTTGATACTTGATAATTGTTTTGAGATATGGAGGTAGTGATATTAAAGTCATGCTAGTTGGGTGATTATGAATTTAAAGAATGCTTGTGTTAAAGTTAGCAAATCTCGTAGCATGCACGTATGGTTAAAGTTGTGTAACAAATTTGAAACATGAAGTGTACCTGGCTTGTGCATCCTTATGAGTGGCGGTCGGGGATGAGCGATGGTATTTTCCTACCAATCTATCCCCCTAGGAGCATGCGCATAGTACTTGATTTTTGATGACTTCTAAATTTTTGCAATAAGTATATGAGTTCTTTTGACTAATGTTGAGTCCATGGATTATACACACTTTTACCTTTCCGCCTTTGCTAGCCTCTTCGGTACCGTGCATTGCCCTTTCTCACCTTGAGAGTTGGTGCAAACTTCGCCGCTACATCCAAACCCCGTGATATGATATGCTCTATCACACATAAACCTCCTTATATCTTCCTCAAAACAACCACCATACCTACCTATTATGGCATTTCCATAGCCATTCCGAGATATATTGCCATGCAACTTTCCACCGTTCCATTCTTCATCATCATGACATACTTTACTTTTGTCATATTGCCATTGCATGATCATGTAGTTGACATTGTATTTGTGGAAAAGCCACCATGCATTATTTTTCATACATGTCACTCTTGATTCAGTGCACCATCCCGGTACATCGTCGGAGGCATTCATATAGAGTCATATCTTGTTCTAGTTTCTAGTTGTAATTCATATGTTGTAATCAATAGAAGTGTAATGATCATCATTATTAGAGCATTGCCCAAAGAAAAAAAAGAGAAAGGCCCAAAAAAAGGGAAAAGAAAAAAAAAGAGAAAAAAGAATAAAATAAATAAAAAGGGCAATGTTACTATCTCTTTTTCCACACTTGTGCTTCAAAGTAGCACCTTGTTCTTCATGTAGTGAGTCTCATATATTGTGCTTCAAAGTAGCACCATGTTTTTCATATAGTGAGTCTCATAAGTTGTCTTTTTCATACTAGTGGGAATTTTTCATTATAGAACTTGGCTTGTATATTCCTACGATGGGCTTCCTCAAATGCCCTAGGTCTTCGTGAGCAAGCAAGTTGGATGCACACCCACTAGTTTTCTTTTGTTGAGCATTCATTTGTAGCTCTAGTGCATCCGTTGCATGGCAATCCCCACTCCTCATGTTGACATCAATTGATGGGCATCTCCATAGATCGTTGATTATCCTCGTCAATGTGAGACTTTCTCCTTTTTTGTCTTCTCCACACAATCCCCATCATCATATTCTATTCCACCCATAGTGCTATATCCATGGCTCATGCTCATGTATTGCGTGAAGGTTGAAAAAGTTTGAGATTATTTAAGTATGAAACAATTGCTTGGCTTGTCATCGGGGGTATAGAAGTTGGGAACATCTTTGTGTGACGAAAATGAAGCATAGCCTAACTATATGATTATGTAGGGATGAACTTTCTTTTGCCATGCTATTTTGAGAAGACATGATTACTTTGATTAGTGTGCTTGAAGTGCTACTATTTCTTTTATCAATATGAACTTTTATTTTGAATCATTTGGATCTGAACATTCATGCCACAATAAAGAAAATTACATTGAGAATTATTCTAGTTAGCATTCCACATCAAAAATTTCTTTTTTATCATTTACCTAGTCGAGGACGAGCAGGAATTAAGCTTGGGGATGCTTGATACATCTCCAACGTATCTATGATTTTTGATTGTTCCATGCTATCATATTACCCCTTTTGTATGTTTATGGGCTTTATTTTATGCATTTATATCATTTTTGGGACTAACCTACTAACCGGAGGCCTAGCCCATATTGCTATTTTTTTTGCCTATTTCAGTATTTTGAAGAAAAGGAATATCAAACGGAGTCCAAACGGAATGAAAGCTTCAGTAGCGTGATTTTTGGAACGAACGTGATCCAGAGGACTTGGAGTGCAAGCCAAGAAGCTGCCGAGGCTCCCACGAGATAGGAGGGCGCCCCCCTATAGGGTGCGCCCCCAGTCTCGTGGGCCCCTCGGGCAGCCACCGACGTACTTCTTCCTCCTATATATACCTACGTACCCCGAAAATATCCAGGAGTAGGACGAAACACAATTTCCACCACCGTAACCTTCTGTATCCGCGAGATCTCATCTTGGAGCCTTCATCGGCACTCTGCTGGAGGGGGAATCGACCATGGAGGGCTTCTACATCAACATCCTTGCCCCTCCAATGAGTTGTGAGTAGTTTACGACAGACCTATGGGTCCATAGTTATTAGCTAGATGGCTTCTTCTCTCTTTTTGGATCTCGGAACAATGTTCTCCCCCTCTCTTGTGGAGATCTATTCGATGTAAACTCTTTTTGCGGTGTGTTTGTTGAGATCCGATGAATTGTGGGTTTATGATCAAGTTTATCTATGAATAATATTTGAATCTTCTCTGAATTCTTTTATGTATGATTGAGTTATCTTTGCAAGTCTCTTCGAATTATCAGTTTGGTTTGGCCTACTAGATTGATCTCTCTTGCCATGGGAGAAGTGCTTAGCTCTGGGTTCAATCTTGCGGTGTCCTTACCCAGTGACAGAAAGGGTTGCAAGGCACGTATTGTATTGTTGCCATCGAGGATAACAAGATGGGGTTTATATCATATTGCTTGAGTTTATCCCTCTACGCCATGTCATCTTGCTTAAAGCGTTACTCTGTTCTTATGAACTTAATACTCTAGATGCAGGCAGGAGTCGGTCGATGTGTGGAGTAATAGTAGTAGATGCAGGCAGGAGTCGGTCTACTTGTTGCGGACGTGATGCCTATATACATGATCATGCCTAGATAATCTCATAATTATTCTCTTTTCTATCAATTGCTCGACAGTAATTTGTTCACCCACCGTAATTCCTATGCTATCTTGAGAGAAGCCACTAGTGAAACCTATGGCCCCCGGGTATATATCTTATCATATTTGCTTCCAATCTACTTTTATTTGCTTCTTTACTTTTTGCATCTATATTATAAAATACCAAAAAAATATATATCTTATCTTACTATCTTTATTAGATCTCACTTTCGCAAGTGGCCATGAAGGGATTGACAACCCCTTTATTGCGTTGGTTGCGAGTTCTCAGTTTGTTTGTGTAGGTGCGTGGGACTTTTGAGGAGCCTCCTACTGGATTGATACCTTGGTTCTCAAAAACTAAGGGAAATACTTACGCTACTATTGCTGCATCACCCTCTCCTCTTCGAGGAAAACCAACGCAAGCTCAAGACGAAGCAGGGATCGAAGCCCATTTTGTGCATTGTATCCTGATAGAGTAGGTTCAGGCTACTGCCACCGTCCATAAGGACTCGTGTGAGGTGAAATCCCCCAATGATGGGGTCGAGGACAAGCGCGGCCGAACCGCCATGACGGATACTGGTCGGATGGTCCCTGCGATCAAAGGTGATCGGGTAAGAAGACCATGGGTTGAACTTTGGGGCGACTCGCTCCATCGCGTAGACGTCCCTTAGTGCACGCTTCCGCTCCCGCTTGGGAATATGGGTTGCGTATATCATATTTACCGTTTTTACTTGGGGAGGAAATTTCTTCTGTCCTCCTGTGTTTGGAAGCCGGGGCTCCTCGTCGTCATCACTATGCGGCCCCTTTTCCTTGTTTTCGGCATTCAAGTTGCCGGCTTGTTTGACCACCCAACATTCTCTGTTGGTGTGGTTGGCAGGTTTATCGGGGGTGCCGTGAATTTGACATGAGCGATCGAGTATGCGGTCCAGACTGGACGGGCCCTGATTGTTTCTTTTGAATGGCTTCTTCCGCTGACCGGACTTAGAGCCACTGAATCCGGCATTGATGGTCGTATTCTTGCTGTTATCGCCATTATTGTGACGCTTGTGTCTGTTGAGTCGGGGCTTGCTGTTGCTATCTCTGGCGTCTGAGGTGCCAGGATTTCTTGATGTGCTGTTGCTACGAGCCAGCCAGCTGTCCTCACCCGCACAAAAGCGGGTCATGAGTGTTGTGAGGGCTGCCATGGACTTCATCTTCTCTTGGCCGAGGTGTCGGGCAAGTCACTCGTCACGGATGTTATGCTTAAAGGTCTCTAGGGCTTTGGCATCCGGACAGTCGACAATTTGGTTCTTTTTAGTTAGGAACCGAGTCCAGAATTTCTTGGCTGACTCTCCGGGCTGTTAGGTTATGTGACTTAAATCATCAGCATCCGGTGGTCGCACATAAGTGCCCTGGAAGTTATCCAGGAATGTGTCTTCCAGGTTCTCCCAACTGCCAATGGAGTTTGTCGGCAAACTATTCAGCTAATGCCGAGCCGGTCCCTTGAGTTTTAGTGGGAGGTACTTGATGGCATGTTGATCATCGTCGTGGGCCATGTGAATGTGGAGAAGGAAATCTTCTCTCCATACCGTGGGGTCTGTAGTCCCATCGTAGGGCTCGATATTAACATGCTTAAACCCTTCTGGGAATTCATGCTCCATTACTTCGTCAGTGAAGCATAGGGGGTGTGCGGCGCCTCTATGACGGGATACATCACGATGCAGTTCAGATGAGTCTGGTCTATTGTATTCGGCCTGGCCGAACTTGTATTTAGTATATCCGGCATGGCGGTCATCGTCACGTGTTGGGGCGCGCCCCCGTGATCCGTAGATCGATCTAACTGTCCTGCTTTGTTTTCCAATTCATCTCGCAGGTCATGCGTGTAGCCCCGGGCCTTCGTGTTTTTGTTTGTTTGGCGATGGGGTGCGGGCTGGTGTTCGAGCTGATACGCCGCTTTGTCTCGGCCACGAGGTGGCCGGTCAGCCGCATCCTGCGCTGGTAGTGTAGGCTCTAGTGCCTCCTCCTCGAATTGAGGTAACAACCTGCACTTTGGGTAAATTTTGGTTGGGCACTCGAGTCCGTATTCCTCGGCTGCCAGGACATCAGTCCATCTATCAGTAAGTAGATCTTGATCAGCTTGAAGCTGCTGCTGCTTTTTATTCAGGCTTTTTGCAGTGGCTATAAGCCGGCGCTTGAAGCGCTCCTGCTCGAAGGGATCCTCAGGCACCATAAATTCTTCGTTGCCGAGGCTCACCTCGTCTTTGGAGAGGGGCATATAATTGTCGTCCTCCAAGTCTCCATCCATTGCCTGTTCATCAGGGCTAGCTTGCCCATCCTCCCGTCCGGCCTGCTCAAAGCTTGGCTGGGCGGGATTGTTTTCGTCTTCGGCATTATCCGGAGTCCTATTGTCTCTTGTGCCGGTATCGCTATTTTTGCTAAGGCGGGGCTTAGAGCGGCGCCGCTGGCGCCGGTGCTTAGATTGCTTCTCAAGGGGGTTATCCTCTGTTGCCTCATGGCCATTGCTTTCTTTGGGTGTGTCCACCATATATATATCATATGATGAGGTGGCTGTCCAGCGCCCTGTGGGCGGTGGTTCCTGTTCTTCTCCGGCATCGTCGTCCATACCGTCGATGTCTTCGGAGTCGAAATCAAGCATGTCGGTTAAGTCGTCGATAGTTGCTATTAAGTGGGTGGCGGGTGGGAAACAAATTTCTTCGTCGTTCTCTTCCCACTGTCGGACATAGTTCGGCCAGGAGTGTCCTGTCAGGGAGAGAGATTTTAATGAATTTAGCACGTCGCCCAAGGGCGAGTGCTGAAAGATATCTACGGAGGTAAACTCCATGATCGGTGCCCAATCAGGTTCGATAGGCACGGACACGAGCGGTTCGGAGCCTATGGCCGAAGACGAGTCCGAGGGTCCGATGACACAGACCTCATTGGAGGCAAAGTCTGTGTTCGGCTCTATCTCCGATGAGTGTGCGGCCTCCATGGCTGGGTCCATCCACCCGTCCTCCGATGGCATGATCTGCTCCAGATTTAGAGTCGGGGCAGCTGCAGGTGCGATCTCCTGAACACAATCCGATGGCAGATCTAAGTCATACTCATCGTGACTATACGACGCACCTGTCGTGGGCTCGAATCCGTCGAAGATCAAGTCTCCGCGGATGTCGGCAATGTAGTTCAGGCTTCCAAACCTGACCTGATGGACGGGGGAGTTGAGGGAGTCGTAGATTAGGGGGTCCTCAGATAGCCAGACTATATGCTTGTGCCGGACTGTTGGACTATGAAGATACAAGATTGAAGACTTCGTCCCGTGTCCGGCTAGGACTCTCCTTTGCATGGAAGGCAAGCTTGGCAATTCAGATATGTAGATTTCCTTCTCTGTAACCGACTCTGTGTAACCCTAGCCCCCTCCGGTGTCTATATAAACCAGAGGGTTTAGTCCATAGGACAAGAACAATCAGAATCATAGGCTAGCTTCTAGGGTTTAGCCTCTACGATCTCGTGGTAGATCAACTCTTGTAATACTCATATCATCAAGATCAATCAAGCAGGAAGTAGGGTATTACCTCCATAGAGAGGGCCCGAACCTGGGTAAACATTGTGTCCCCGCCCTCCTGTTACCATTAGCCTTAAACGCACAGTTCGGGACCCCCTACTTGAGATCCGCCAGTTTTGACACCGACGTTGGTGCTTTCATTGAGAGTTCCACTGTGTCGTCACGGTAAGGCTCGATGGCTCCTTCAATCATCCGCAATGATGCAATCTAGGGTGAGGTTTTCCTCCCTGGATAGATCTTCGTATTTGGCGGCTTCGCACTGTGGGCCAACTCGCTTGGCCATCTGGAGCAGATCGATAGCTGCGCCCCTGGCCATCAGGTCAGGTTTGGAAGCCTGAACTACACTTCCGACATCTACGGAGACATGATCTTCGACGGATTCGAGCCCATGATAGGTGCACCGTACAGTCACGATGAGCATGGCTTAGATTTGCCATCGGATGGTGTTCAGGAGAACGCACCTGTAGTTGCCCTGGCTTTAAATCTAGAGCAGATTGTGCCATCCGAGGACGGGTGTATGGACCCCGCCACGGAGGCCGCACACTCAGCGGCGATAGAGCCGAACACAGATCCCACTCCTAAGGAGATATGTGTCTTCGGACCCTCAGACTCGTCTCCGACCAGGGGCTCCGAACCGCGTGCATCCGTGCCCATCGGACCTGACTGGGCACCGGTCATGGAGTTTAGCTCCGTGGATATCTTTCAGCACTCGCCCTTGGGCGACGTGCTAAATTCATTAAAATCTCTCTCCCTGTCAGGAGACTCTTGGACGAACTATGTCCGGCTTGAGTGGGAAGTGGATGATGAAGAAATTCGTTCCCCATTCACCACCCACTTAATAGCCATTGTCGACGACTTAACCGACATGCTTGATTTTGACCCCGAAGACATCGATGGTATGGGCGACGATGCCGGAGAAGAACATGAACCACCGCCCAAAGGGTGCTTGACAGCCACCTCATCATATGATATATATATATATATATATATATATGGTGGACACACCCAAAGAAAGCAATGGCGATGAGGCAACAGAGGATAATCCCCTTGAGAAGCAATCTAAGCCCCGGCGTCAGCGGCGCCGCGCTAAGCCCTGGCATAGCAAAAATTGCGATACCGGCACAAGAGACAATAGCACTCCGGATGATGCCAAAGACGAAAACAATCCCGCACAGCCAAGCTTCGAGCAAGCCGGACGGGAGGATGGGCAAGCTATCCCTGATAAATAGGCAATGGATGGAGACTCAGAGGATGACAATTACATGCCCCTCTCCAAAGATGAGGTGAGCCTCGCAACGAAGATTTCATCGTGCTTGAGGATCCCATCGAGCAGGAGCGCTTCAAGCGCCGGCTTATAGCCACTGCAAAAAGCCTGAAGAAAAAGCAGCAGTAGCTTCAAGATGATCAAGATCTGCCAACTGATAGATGGACTGAGGTCCTAGCAGCCGAGGAATACGGACTCGAGTGCCCAACCAAAAGTTACCCAAAGTACAGGTTGTTACCTCAATCCGAGGAGGAGGCACTAGAGCCTACACTACTAGTGCAGGATGCGGCTATCCGGCCACCTCGTGGCCGAGACAAAGCAGCGTATCAGCCCGAACACCAGCCCGCACCCCGTCACCAAACAAACAAAAACATGAGGGCCCGGGGCTACACGCATGACCTGCAAGACGTCTTGGAAAACAAAGCAGGACAGTCAAGATCGATCTACGGATCACGGGGGCCCGCCCCAACGTGTGACGATGACCGCTACACCGGATATACTAAATACAAATCTGGCTAGGCCGAATACAATAGACCAGACTCATTTGAACTGCGTCGTGATATAGCCCGGCATAGAGGCGCCGCACACCCCCTATGCTTCACTAACGAAGTAATGGAGCATGAATTCCCAGAAGGGTTTAAACTCGTGAATATCGAGCCCTACGATGGGACTACAGACCCCGCGGTATGGATAGAAGATTTCCTTCTCCACATTCACATTGCCCGCGGTGATGATCTACATGCCATCAAGTATCTCCCACTAAAACTCAGGGGACCGGCTCGGCATTGGCTGAATAGTTTGCCGGCAAACTCCATTGCAAGTTGGGAGAATCTGGAAGATGCATTCCTGGATAACTTCCAGGGCACTTATGTGCGATCACTGGATGCTGATGATTTAAGTCACATAACCCAACAGCCCGGAGAGTCAGCCAGGAAATTCCAGACTCGGTTCCTAACTAAAAAGAACCAAATTGTCGACTGTCCGGATGCCGAAGCCCTAGCGGCCTTTAAGCATAACATCTGTGACGAGTGCCTTGCCCGACACCTCGGCCAAGAGAAGCCAAAATCCATGGCAGCCCTCACGACCCTCATGACCCGCTTTTGTGCGGGCGAGGATAGCTAGCTGGCTCGCAGCAACAGCACATCAAGAAATCCTAGCACCTCAGATGCCAAAGATAGCAACGGCAAGCCTCGACACAACAGACACAAGCGTCACAATAATGGCGGTAACGCTGAAGACACGGCCATCAATGCCGGATTCAGTGGCTCTAAGTCTGGTCAATGGAAAAAACCATTCAAAAGAAACAATCCGGGCCCATCCAGTCTGGACCACATACTCGATCATTCATGTCAAATTCACGGCACCCACGATAAACCAGCCAACCACACCAACAGAGAATGTTGGGTGTTTAAATAGGCCGGCAAGTTGAATGCCGAAAACAAGGAAAAGGGGCCACATAGTGATGACAATGAGGAGCCCCGGCTGCTGACCACAGGAGGACAGAAGAAATCCCCCCAAGTAAAAACGGTAAATATGATATACGCAACCCATATTCCCAAGCGGGAAAGGAATCGTGCACTAAGGGACGTCTACGCGATGGAGCCAGTCACCCCAAAGTTCAACCCATGGTCTTCTTGTACGATCACCTTCGATCGTACGGACCATCCGACCAGTATCCGTCATGGCGGTTCGACCGCGCTGGTCCTCGACCCCATCATCGATGGATTCCACCTCACACGAGTCCTTATGGATGGTGGCAGCAGCCTAAACCTGCTCTATCAGGATACAGTGCGCAAAATGGGCATCGATCCCTCAAGGATCAAACCCACCAAAACCAACTTTAAAGGTCTCATACCAGGTGTAGAGGCCTGTTGGACGGGATCAATCACACTGGAAGTATTCTTCGGATCTCCGGACAACTTCCGAAGCGAGGAGTTAATCTTTGATATCGTCCCCTTCCGAAGTGGCTATCACGCACTGCTCGGGCGAACCGCATTTTCCAGATTCAATGTGGTACCACATTATGCATACCTCAAGCTCAAGATGCCAAGACCTCGTGGGGTTATAACAGTCGATGGAAACACAGAGCGCTCCCTCCGTACGGAGGAGCACACTGCGGCCCTCGCAGCAGAAATGCAGAGCAGCCTTCTTAGGTAGACCTCCAATTCGGCAATAAGACCCCCAGACACGGCCAAGCGAGTCCGAAGTACTCTGCAGCAAGATCGTCCGGCACATCCAGAGCTCGCCTAGCAATTCGGCCTCCGTCCTATTCCCAGTCAAGCGGGGAAATTTGTGCCGCGCCTACATAATTACGCACTTTAAATACCATGGGCATAGACGGAGGCACAACTAGAATGCGGTTCACAATGCGGCTCAGCCGCCCCAGGATCCGTATACCTTCACCCCTTTTCTTTCTTTCAGGTCCCTGTTTTCTGGAGGCTCTTCCGATAGCCTGATTATCGGACCCATCACGGGACGGAAACACCAAGGAGGCAAGGAGCTTTGACGTACAAGGGAATCCCCAGGTGGTCTCTGATAACGATCGCTATACCTATTTTACATACCCACACATAGCTCGCCCTTGGTTAGGACATGTTAAATAGTCCTATTTTGCTTATTGCACTACTTGTATACATAAGCCTTGACGTATTATTCAAATAACAATGGAAAATAATGTACATCGTCAGCTTATTATTACGTTTCTTTATCTTTTTCGTTGACTGTTTATTTATTACAAATTGCACCCATACATTTTGGTACGTTCAGCTCGCCAGGGGCTTCAGTGCACCCCATAACACGGCAAGAAAAGTCCGAACAGTTTCGACAGTGCGGCGCCCTGAACTTATAGCGTTATATGCATCAGCTCCGAATCATGTCTTGGGTCAATAGTTGGGTTTCCCGGCTCCCATGTTTTGCTGCCTTACGCTCTACTATATCGGCTAAGGTGGCACAGGGAGAACTACTGCGATTGTGTCCCAGTTCTTCCGGACGAGCACCTAAGTAGAGAAAGCCGAAAACTAACTTTCATGATGCAGCGAGAGCTGGTCGCTATTCGAGAGGTCTCAAATCCTTAAAAAATCCACTTTGGGCGAGGAATCGGCCTTTGTCCGATTTAGGCGTGTAGAGCGCCCCAAGTTCGGCCTTCCGAATACCAGGGGCTACGCCAAAATTTAAATTATAGAACTTCTATTGCTAAGTGAAAGTGATAAAGCTGTATAGTCCAATTGCCTTGCTCGTTGCGCTAAACACCTCCTTAAAGGACCAAAAATTTGGATAAAGAGCGTTTAGATTTATCACAAACACTCCGGTACTAGTTACATGGGGGCAGAAGCCGACGACTGGCCAACTCTCAGATTTTATAAACGGCCGCACAGAAGGTAAAATTTTAAATCAGCAAGCGTTATATTGCACAAAAGAACTTGTTTCATATTACAAGATAAAATGAGTGTATTCACTCAACGATTACATCCTTCGCACATTGCTCCACCACAAGGCGGGAGCCCTTCAGGACACTATCATAATACTTTTTGGGGTGGCGATTCTCCTTGCCCTTTGGCGGCCCCTCGGTCATCAGCTTCTCGGCATCCATCTTCTCCCAGTGCACTTTTGCGCAGGCGAAGGCCATTCGCGCACCTTCAATGCAAACTGACCGCTTTATAACTTCAAGTCGTGGACAGGCATTCACAAGCCGCTTTACTAGGCCGAAGTAGCTGCTGGGCAGGGGCTCGGCAGGCCACAGACGGACTATGATGTCTTTCATGGCCACTTCGTCCGCCTTGTGCAGTTCGACCAGTTGCTTCAGCTGGTCGCTCAAGGGTATCGGGTGTTCGGTCCCAATATACCGAGACCAGAAGAACTTCTCCGCCGAGCTCCCTTCTTCAGCTCGGTAGAACTCTGCAGCTTCAGATATGCTGCGCGGCAGATCTGCGAATGCTCCGAGAGAGCTCCAAATTTGGGTAAGTAAAAGGAAAGTCTCCTTCACATGCTTGCTTTGCATAATAAATGCCTTACCCACCGCAATCTTCTTGGCCGCCTGAATCTTCTAGAGGGCCATTTGGGCTTCGGCCTTAGCGTCTCGTGTGCTCTGGAGGGCCTTCGCAAGCTCGGACTCTTGCGTCTTTGAGTCATGCTCCAAGAACTCGTATTTTCGGACGAAATCCTGGAGCTCTTGTTGGACCTCGTTGACTCGGGCCTCTTGCTTCTCGCACTCGGTGCGCTCCTTGGCCGCTTTGTCTTCGGCCTCAATCAGCGCCATATTAAGGGCTGCCACTTCAGTCGTGACCCCTAGTAATGTTCATGATGCTTTCATCAGTAGAAACCATTTTTCTTTTCTAAATATACAGACGGGGTATTGTGTACCTTTGTTTTCCTCCAGCTGCATCTTCACGAGGCCGAGCTCTCCCTCGGTCCGCTCCAGGTCCCGCTTCAGTCCGGAGACCTCCGTAGTACGAGCGGCAGCGGCCAGCAGCGACGCCTGCTTATTCACATAGACATCTTTTGTTAGACTCCTGCGGATGTTATTTGATCCTCTGTTCGGCCTTTTTTCCGAACACCAAACAGAGCATCATGGGCTACTGTCTATACTGTGATATTTTCTCACAATTTTGTTAGTTACCTCAAGGCCTGTAAGGAGGCTGGCGCAGGCTTCGGTCAATCTACTTTTGGCGGACCGGACCTTCTCAATCACTTCACTCATAAGAGTACGATGTTATTCATCAATGGATGCACCGCGGAGTGCTTCCACCAAGTTATCCGATGCCTCTGGATGGACAGAGGTCATCGGTACAGGTGGCTCGCCCTCCTTAGAGAGAGTCTGCCTGCCTGAATCCGGAACCACTTGGGTTTTCGGAGCCGTATTAGGCTGGGGGCGAGACTTGCTGCGGCCCCCGTTATCGGAGTCCATGGGGGTCTTCCCTCCCAAGTGCCCGGTGACTGGGATTTCGCCTAGGGGCGTCTCTAGAACTGTATCCCCTGGTCCCATATCCTCTAAGACAACACCTCGGTGGCATCTGCGGGCCTGGGGGAGGAGGTTGTCCGGAGTGAATCGCTGTTCATCACCGACGGGCCCAGGGACCCCTCCGAAGAGGATACCCCGATGTGGGATTTGGCCAGACTGCATATGCATATTCGGCATGATAAGAAGCAATAAAGCAATACATACTGGAAGCATTATAGTGTCCGGATACTTACAACTTAGCCAGGGGCTTGTCTCTGGGCAACCACTCCTCGCCGCTGTAGCTGGCCGTTGTGAAGTGGTCCAGAAGGAAGGTCTTTCCCTTCTTGGATGCTTCGGCCTGCCCCTGTGGGGTGGCCTTTCTTTTCGTTTCCCCCTGGTTGGGGGGGGGGGGAAGGGATCTCTTCTTCCTCCTCCTCGTCTTCATTGGAGGAGTGCACCATGGTGTCTTCGGACGTTATGTCCGATATGACCTTGCGCCGGAGACCTTTCCTGGTCCCCGCGGCCTTCTTCTTGGCCTTCTTCTCCGGCACCTCATAGGGCGTCGGGAACAACATCTTTGTTAGAAGAGATGATGCTGGATCTTCAAGTAGCGGAGCCGGACAGTCGATCCGCTCCGCTATCACTACCCAATCCTATTTAATCAACATGGAGGCTTATATTCCTCCCGCGAATCTGGTAAAAGGCACATCTTGCAAAATGTAAAAACTGACCGGATGCTCTTGGCGTTTCGCGCTGAGTCCGCGATCTTCGGTTATGGGTGGGGGACCTCGTTGGCCTTGAAAAGCACTTTCCAGACGTCTTCGTGCATCGTGCCGAAGAGCTCTTACAGCATCTAGTGTTCGGCTAGGTCGAACTCCCATAGATTGTAAGCCCGTCTCTGACACGGGAGGATACGGCGGATGAGCATGACTTGGACCATGTTGACAAGCTTGATTTTCTTGACTATCATATTTTTAACGCAGGTCTAAAGTCCGGTCAGCTCCACCGATGAGCCCCAGGCTAAGCCCTTCTCTTTCCAGGAGGTGAGCCACATGGGGACGCCGGATCGAAATTCGGGGGTCGCTGCCCAGTTGGTGTCGCGTGGCTCGGTGATGTAGAACCACCCCGATTGCCACCCCTTCATGGTCTCCATGAAGGAGCCTTCAGGCCAGGTGACATTGGGCATCTTGCCCACCATGGCGCCTCAGCACTCCGCTTGCTAGCCAACCACCACCTTTGGCTTCACGTTGAAGGTCTTCAACCATAGGCCGAAGTGGGGCGTAATGTGGAGGAAGGCCTCGCACACGACGACAAATGCTGAGATGTTGAGGATGAAATTCGGGGCCGGATCATGGAAGTCCAGCTAGTAGTAGAACATAATCCCGCGGACAAATGGGTGGAGGGGGAATCCCAGTCCATGGACGAAGTGAGAGAGGAACACTACCCTCTCCTGGGGCTTCGGGGTGGGGACGATCTGCCCTTCGGCCGGAAGCTGGTGCGCGATGTTGGTGGACAGGTATCTGGCCTCCCGAAGCTTCGTAATATCCTCCTTCGTGACGGAGGAGGCCATCCACTTGCCTCCCGCTCCGGACATGTTTGGAATGATTTTGCGGAGAAGGTGAAAGCTTGGGCGCTAGAGCTCGGGCGAGAGAGAATGGATGAGCGGAGGAAGAAGAAGGCGTGGGTTAAAAAGGGGAATCATTATCTCTTTATAAAGGCGGTGAAATTGTGCGCCTCCCCACTTGCCCCATAAACTCGCTTATTCCCCAAGCGTCGCGTTGATGGCTCGGTTGGGTTACCCACACCCGTATTGATGAGAACCCCGTGATAAGGGGACGCGATCTCTGCTTCGACAACACGTGCCAATAAAACTGCCTCGCAATATGTGCAATAGCAGGTTGAGAAAAACGGTTCGAATAATGACCGGGCCGTAGCGTGATGTCATGCTATGAAAAGTTGTCGGCAGATTAGATTTGTGGAATATTGTGCTCTCTACGGTGGTACGTGGAATTTGTTTTGTAGAGCCGGACACGATTCATGTGTCCAAAATCTACCTTGGAGTATTCGGAGGAGGAACCCACCTTGCAATGCTGAAGACAATCTGCGTGCCGGACCCGTCGTCGTTGAAGCCTGGTTCAGGGGCTACTAAGAGAGTCCTGGATTATGGGGTCCTCGGACAGCCGGACCATATACTTATGCCGGACTGTTGGACTATGAAGATACAAGATTGAAGACTTCATCCCGTGTCCGGGTGGGACTCTCCTTTGCATGGAAGGCAAGCTTGACAATTCGGATATGTAGATTTCCTTCTCTGTAACCGACTCTGTGTAACCCTAGCCCCCTCCGATGTCTATACACTACAAAAAAATACACTTCCGTGATGATACGTGTTTGTCACAGTAGGTCGCGTTTTCTGTCATGCATGTACATTCATGACGATTTTATGACAGAATCAAGATAGTCATACCTGTGCTGTCGAAGAAGTGTTCCATGACATTACCAAAATTATCATCACGGAAGTGTCCACTTCCATGATGATAAATCGCGCGTCATAGAAGTGCTTTCGTCAAGGGTGACCGACACGTGGCATCCACCATAACGGAATGCTGTTACGCTATCGGGTCGGGTTTTGGATCCGATAACCCGTTAACAGCCCCGACCAATGAGGATTTTCCACGTGTAAAATCATCATTGGCTAGAGGAAACAAGTGTCGGCTCATCGTTGGGACAAATGTCATCCAATCATTGGACGGAAGGCGTCTATCATACGTCGACACGTGGCACGGCCCAATAGAGGCCCATTCCTGTGAAAAGGCCGGCCCGTTTGACTTGGTCAAAATGTGGCGGGCCGGCCCATGGAAAATCTGTTAACGGCCTGTTCGCATATAGCCCATTTACAGCCCGCTAACCCAAGGCCTGTTATGCCCTATCCGAATTAGGCCCAGTAGCATCATCTGGGCCATCCAATATGATTCCAGCGCATTTTCACTTCTGGTGCATGTATGGCCCATGACGTCTTTCGGCCCATATGAGGCCCTATGTAACTCTTGGCCTATTAACGACCCGTGGTGAAACTGGCCCGTAATGAAGAGTGTATCACTTTCCACCCATTAACGGCCCGTGGTGAAACTGGCCTGTAATGAACAGTGTATCACTTTATACCCATTAACGGCCTGTTATTCCATTGGGCCGTTTCCAGCCCATGTTATCTTTCGGCCTTCTCAGAGCCCATTTATTCTTGGTCTCATTTCCAGCATTCGTTTACTTACGGTCCGTTACTGTCATTTTCTGCTTGTGGGCCAAATTCAGCCCGTGGTTACAATCGGCCCGGTTGTGGTCCGTTAATATGTTGGGCCATTTTCATAGCGTCATCAAATACGGCCTATTAACGATGGCCCATTATGGTCGGCCCATGAATGGACGATTCCAACTCTAGCCCGTTTACGGCCATAATGTGGTCTGTTTGGCCCCTGTTTGGCCAATTGATCATCCGGCCCGTATAAGGCCCATTGATGATACGGCCCGCAGAAGGCCCATTGTTTCTACGGCCCGTAGGAGGCCCATTGTTTCTACAGCCCGTAGAAGGCCCACTGTTTCTACGGCCAGTAGGAGGCCCAGTGTCACTACAGTAAATATTAGCCCATGGTTATTGTGGCCTAGTTTTAAAAAATAGGTCATTGCAGCCACTAGCAAACCGCGGAAAAAGAACTGCAATGACTAGAAGAAAACAAATAAACAAGACAACAAGGAAATAAATAAGAAAGCAACTAATGCTAGGCTATCACGGCTATTACACATATTACATCCACTGGGCATCAAAGTTCACCACCAGTGCAAATATAGGGAACAAAGCAGCATATCATATACACTGGTTGTGAAAGTTGGCGACCAGCGCAAATAAATGCCACAGCAAAACAAATCCAGAACTGAAACCACTTTAGAAGATCTCAAGAAACAATATCCTGGGTACCCATAATGCTGGCAAGATGCTTAGCAAGCTTATTAACTTTCTCTTGTTTGGCACATAAATCATCCAGCGCTTGCTGTTGCACCAGAAAATATGCATCTGAATTCTGCAGGGACTTCCTCAGTCCTTCAGCTTCCTGTCGCAGCACATCTGATTGATGTCTTTCAACTTGAAGTTGAGACTCAAGAAGACGAACTGATTCAGGCAGCGAGTTCAAAGAGCTTGTGCCAACAGTAGTGGCCAGTAACTCAAACACTACATCAAGATAGGACTTTTGGGTTCCCTCACTGTCGTCAAGATAGTTTTTATCAGCTTTCTTGGAGACCAACAGGGATGTCTCACTATCTTGAACCTTATCTGCATTACTTCCTTTACCATTGGATAACGCGGTACTGTTCTCCAATATTTTATCCGCATTCTAAAAGAGAAACAAGCAGACACATCACATGTTTACCATGTTGTATATGAAACTCATTTTGGTAAATGAGTTCAGTAGTAAAGTGGACAGGATAACAACATGAAACAAACATATATCTATGTATCATGGTCACTTTATGGTCTATATCATTCTAATTTTTGTTGCCAAATCAAGATAGAGACACAGTTCAAATAATATTTGTTCAAGACAAAGCAGAATAGACAGAACATAAGTGTGGGTAACTATAGAGCAATAACAACACTTGTAATGTGCATGACATGAGAACATAATTTTTTATTCAATTGAAACTGAAATCAACATAGAGCAGGTTACAACAGCAAACCAGTTACAGAAACAGGTTTAAAACATACATGTTGCACCATTGGAGTTTCAATTCCATCCTTCAAATTTGAAAATAGTTGGTATGAGTAAATACAGTAATGCAAGAGCAAAGGATTATGAAGCATAGCTACAGAACCTGACCTAAGAACAAATCTTCTTCTCCTTTAAGCGTTGAGTTGGGATTTGGAGTGGTGGTCCTCGTGCTTTGGGCACTGCAGTTCCCTTACTAACTGCTCGTGTTTAGGTGCTCTTTGGTGGAGACGGTGCTGTGTCAACTGGAACTGGGTTACTATCTGCCGGGGTTGGGGTTAGAAGGGGTGTAGCTGGTTCTCTGTCCAACTGGGTAGGGGTACAATCTGCGAGAGTCTGGGTTATGTGTGGTGGATCTGGTCCTTGGGCAAGTACAATCGTGGTTCTATCTGCATCAACTGGTAGCACTATCTTTTCTGAAGACCGTGTTGTTACTCCCTTAGATACTGCCATCACCCTCTCCAATTCAAATGGTTGATAAACAAGAAAAGTAATTGAAAGTATAGACATTGTATGATAGACAGGTGCAATGGATAGTGGGGAATAAAAGAGGGCATGAAATAATTCATATTTATGTTGTCTAAACAAACAGGATAGCATGCCACAATTTCACATATATGATGGCTAACTAAACAGGATAGCATGACACAATTTCACATTATGATGGCTAACTAAAAAAGATGGAAAGACATAGTTCAAAATATGAAACTATGTAAACAGGATGACATGACATAACTATATAATGTGTGCATTAAATAGGTTGGCATGCCATAATTCACATACATTCACGGATAGAATGCCATAATTCAAAATATGATGACTGTAAACACTAAACAGGATGAGATGATATAACAATATGATGTCTTTATTAAATGGGTTGCCATGCCATAATTCAGATAGATGATGTGTATGTACGATGTAAATATGATGCCATGATATAATTCAAATATATGATTTATATAGTAAGCAATTAAGTAGATGGCAATCCACATATGATGTAAAAACTAAGCAATGCAAGACAACATGCATGACATGGGTAATATAACCCTGCCAAGTTTGAGCATAGACCTCAGGGGGGAAATAGGACTAGTCATCAGTCTCTGAATCCTCCTCTGAGGAGCTCTCTATAACCAGCAAGATGTCTGCTTCAGCAGGTAGCATTGTCTGCTCTGAATACCTTGTTTTCACTCCAGATACTTCCATCACCGCTTCAAATGGCTGATGCACAGGAAGAATAGTTGAATATACAAACGCTGTCGACAAATGGAACACGTAATACAAAAAAATGATAGCACGATATAATTCACATACACGATGATTGGCTAAACAACATGGCATTGCATAATTCACATATATAATGCCTTTGCAACAAGATAGCATTGTATAATTCACATATATAATGTCTTGCAACAAGATGGCAATGCATAATTCACATATATGGTAATTAGACACTGAACAGGTGGCATTCAGACAATGCATGTCTAAACTAATCAAATGACATAGCAATGCGAGACACCATACGCACGATATGAGCAACATGACCCTACCAAGTTAGAGCATACACCTCGGAGGGGGGCAATAGGACTGGTCATCTGTCTATGAATCCTCCTTTGAGGAGCTATCCGTAACCAGCGAGATATGCGCTTCATCAGATAGCATAGTCTGCTCTGAAGACCTTGTTTTCACTCCAGAATTTGCCATCACCGTGTCAAATGGCTGATGCACACGAAGAGCAGTTGAATGTACTAACACTGTTGACAAATGTAATATGTAACGGAAAAAGGATGGCCTGATATAATTTACATATAAGATGACTGGCTAAGCAGGATGGCATTGCAAAATTCACATATATGATGCCTGGCTAAACAAGATGGCATTGCATAATTCACATAAATGATGCATAAACTAAACAGATGGTGTTCGCACAAAGGATGTCTAAACTAAGCAGATGACATATTTGATGTATAAAGTAAGAAATGCAAGACACCATATGCGTGATATAACCAACATCAGCATGCCAAGTTAGAGCGAAGACCTCAGGGGGTAAATAGGAGTTGTCTTCTCCTTCTGAATCCCCCTCAGAACAGATATCTTCCTCTCGATTACAATCCGAAATGCGTGGAGGGGGGGCTGCCTTTGCGCCTACCATGGAGCGATGTATGCATGAAATTTTATTGCCACGCAAGGCTCGTCTCTTTTGCTCTACATGTTCAGTTCCATTATTTACAATAATTGTCATGCATAGGAATAAAACAGAGTGAGATTATGTAAGTAGTGCATGCAGAAATCCAGAGTGATGGTAGCAACCTGTGGATAGACCCAAAACCAATAATAGCAGGCAGACAATGGCTTCAGTTAAAAAATACAGATAATGGTTTTTTTACTGTTTGTTTCCCACCCAACATGAAACTCATAGTAGACACCGGAGATTAACCAGATAGTAGATATATACTATTGATAGTGGCCCCGAT
The DNA here is from genome assembly GCF_018294505.1 of Triticum aestivum. NCBI lineage: Eukaryota > Viridiplantae > Streptophyta > Magnoliopsida > Poales > Poaceae > Triticum > Triticum aestivum. Next base: position 164,368,796 of record NC_057804.1, on the reverse strand, counting down.
ATGTACCCCACAACCATTTAAAAACTCAAGTTTGACCATTAGTTTGGAGCTGACTCAGAGTCTAATCGGTGAACAGGACAATAAAGTAGCATGTAATATTAAGCGATGCATAACGTAAGTAGACACGAAAGAGTGCGACCTCTCTTGCGGACCCGTGTAGTCCTCGAGGTCATCTGCTCGGTTGATGATGGTAATGCAGTTTTCATGGCTGCCAGCGGCGGGGAAGAAGATCTGAGCCAGCGAAAGACAGTCTGGAGGCCAGATCCCTGCTGTGCGGGACCCTTCTGTCGTTGGAGCAGCTGAGCTGGGGTAGACGACGGCGCAGCAGGAGTGGGACAAACGACGCAAGGTTTTCTTTGACAACTATCTGTAAGAGAAGTAATTCTGTAAGGGCTCGTTTGAATTGGAGGATTCCAACAATGTAGGGATAGGAAATAGACAGGAATAGGATAGGAATTCACGTGCAAAACAGAGAATTTAAAAACACAGGATTTCTGCCAATCTGGGTGATTGATTCACAACAATTGGAAGATCAGAGGATGCAAAGAAGCATGGTGAGATTAAGTCAAACCACAAGAAAATGTACGGTTATAATGCTATTATGCTACTATCTCTTAGTCTAATGCTTCATGAATAGGAATTTGAAAAGGAGGACAAGTGAAAATTAAAATTCCTATGTTTTTTCTTTCAAGGAGACACTAGAGGAACAAATTCGTGTGCTTAGTGGACAATATATATAACATGTAGAGTAAAAAAGAGATGCAACAAGTGTACAACCTCTTTGGCGAAGCCATGTCGATCTCAGTGTGATTGGGTTGGCCGGTGAGGATGCTCCGGCTGACTTTGCTGTCGGAGGAGGGGAAGAATATCTTAGGCATCTGGAGATGGAGCCCAAGGTACTGCTCCGCTGTAATGGAGGGTTTCATTGTTGGAGCAGCTCCGGTGCGTTGTACGACGTCGAGGCTGAAGCAGGACAAGAGAGACAACGAACAACGTTAACCTGAGTGGAATTCTAATAGCATCTCCAATACATGACGTAAAATACATAACCACAAAATGCTAGATGTAAAATACATCAGCCGCTCATCTCTGAACTTAATGTCGAAACTGAACTTAACTGTCGAAACTGAACTTAACTGTCGAAACTGAACTTAACTATCGAAACTGAATTTTGCTGTCGAAACTGAATTTTGCTGTCGAAACTGAACGCACTAGCAAGGTGAGGCTACACATCGGTCGACTGAATTTTTCATCTCTAGTCAGTTGATTTTGCAGTTGTTGGATACAAAATCAAGGGCCTACGGTTCATTTTCAACCTCCACCCCCTGAGCCGCCAGCCACCAACGGCCAAACAGCAACCCCGCCTGCCCCGAAAACACTCCCCACCGCCAGTCCGCCGCCGCCCCGGCCATCCCTCTTGGCCCCCCCTCCCCCCGTGCCGAGCTTTTTCTCTGGCGATCCCCACTCCACTACCCCGCCAATGCCCCGCCACTGCCCGCGACTACCGCCCCCATCTTGAACCCTAAGAGAGATAGTGGGGTACCTCTCCGGCGAGCCCCCCTCCCCGCTGTGGTTGGTTCTTCCTTCACCCCGGTGAGCCCACCCCTTGAAATTCGACTGACCCAAAAGTCAATTCAGTCGACTGAAGTGTAGCCAAATCGGAGCAGCATCGCAAGCAAGAGCAAGAGCGAGAGCAGCAGCGCGAGCAAGAGTAAGAGCAGATCAGGCAGGGGACCGAGAGCAAGAGCAGAGCAGCAGCGCGAGCAAGAGCTAAAGCAGCAGCAGCTCCTACTGATGTGGACGTCGCCGCCGAGGGAGCGACGCTGTGGAGGAAGTGGCCGGCGACACTGCCGTGGATGGAGCCGCGCTGTGTCGGCTCGAGACCGAGCGTCGTCAGCACCTTGAGATCGAATCAAGAAGAAAATGCGGCGATTAGTGTACAACGTCTTTGGTGGTGCCGATTAGGCCGCAGCTTCATCCGAGGAAATGGTGATGATGATGCTCTTCCGGTGGTGCAGGTGAAGATGGTGGTGTGGGAATGGAGGTGGCGCGAAAGACGAGGGGAACGACGGGGCAGCTCCTTGGAGGTGGAGGACGGGGTGGCTGAACCGGTGGGACAACGAGATCAACGACGGATCCTCATCCGGTATGGTGGATGAGGGATGTCAAGGTGTTGCTGTGGATGACGTCGTCGGGGAAGAGGCTCCGGCTGGGTGGCGGACGGAGCAAGGTGTGGGGTTTCGTCGTGGGTTTTCACGGCCTTGGTGTACGAATGGGTGGGCGGATGGGATGGCAGTGGGGAACCATGGCTTAGAGACGCGCTTGTTCGAAATGTGGGGTAAGTTACGAAAGTACCCCCCACCGATTTGAGGCGGTTCTTTCGGTTCAGGGGTACCACGGGCATTTCGCGTGTCGGTATTTCACAGGAGGTGGGAGTTTTCGCGTGCGTTGTAAGTTCGGAATAGCAAGGCGCGGGTTGAGATGGAGGGAGTTGTCGGAGCACAACAAGACAAAGATATATCTTAAATATTTCGGGCTAACAAGGCGCGGGTTGAAATTTCTTGACAAGCCTAACATGTACTGTACCAAATCAATGCGCACTACAAATGTCATTCAAAACTTGGAATTCATGTTATGTTCAACTAAAATATTTCTCTATGTGTATAATGCATGCAACCTACTACTCAAATGAACGTTTTAGTGCATTCCAAACATATATACTACCGCTTCAATATGAACTAAATTTGAATAAGATCTACAGAAAGGATTGTTGTGAAGTCAAAGCATTTGAATTCGTTTCTCTATTTTAATAAGATCTACAATCATCATTATTGTCAAGTTAAATGATCGTTTGTGTATTATCTTCACAGCACACCACATGATTAGTCTCGAGTTACATATGAACTATGTGTACTATATAAACTCGAACTAGATTTTTTGAATCCACTTTATTTTGATTTCAAATCACATTACATTTCTAGCTCTAGCTAGATCTTCATAATCTAAACCATGTCTCATATGTATAATGTGTTTATCACATTATGTATGGTGCCCCGCCCCTACGCCTACAAGTATTTAGATGTGAGTTGCAAACACCACACATTACCATAAATTCAAATAAAATGTGAGAATGTTCGATATATAGTATTGTTTAGATTGCTCGATATTTAGTTGTAAGCTGCAAACGCCACACATTATCACAAATTCAAATAAAATGTGAGATTGTTTGATGTATAGTATGGTTTAGATTGTTCGGCATTTAGCTGTTAGTTGCAAACGCCATGCATTATCACATTATGGTATAACATGTGCACAACACGTGTATCACCGCTATATTCATGCATGCAATCTTTAAAACACTATGATCTCCTATTCAAATATATGAATCCACTTCCATATCAAATTATGATCTTTGTTAGTCTCTTACACCCACACAATCCTCTAACCTTTGTAGCTACCACTAACTTTCTCTCGTGCATGCACACGCCCTCCTCGCCCTCCCCCTCCCTCGGCATTCTATCCACTGGGCACATTCATTTTTTTTCTTTAGGTCGTTCTCCTAGAGTCTCCACAACTCCTTTCCGACACACACCGATCGATAAACCTCTCCAGCGATGCCTGCCTACAACATACACACACACCTTCAATCTCCTCCTTTATGTGTCCTTGCCTCGTGTCTCTCATATGGTCAGACACAAGTGTAAACTCTCACCCCTCTTTTCATCGATCTCACAACCGCACACTCCTCCCCCTATCTAGCTAGTAGTTGGGCCTCTCGCACCACCTCCTAGCTCATTCTCTCTGTCTATCCGTCTCGCTGGGCCTTATTTGCCTCTAACAAATGGACGTACACCGACTGATCTCTCACTATACATATAGCTAGCTAGGTCCTTATAACTCATTTTTACCGACACGTCGATCGATCTACCTCATTAGTTGTGTCTTTCCCTTCCTCTGACAAACAACAATTGATCTACCAATCTAGTTAGGTTTGCTTACCAAACACATGGTTCCCCTTCATCATCCATGGATTTGTCCCGACAGATCTATCACGCACAGGCACACACAGAAACACATCCCCACTCTTATTGATAACATTGCAATTCCACCCTCAGTTTGTCTAGTAGGCCTCTCCCAACATCACCGAGAAGCAACTCCATCACCCATCCAGCACTCTACCCCTCTCCCTCCCTCTCCCTCCCTCTCTCTCTCTCCTCTCTCTCTCTCTCTCTATCCCATAATATTTCCCGCCCTTCAGTTATGTATGGATGTCGACCGATCTCCCTCAAGACATAGCTGGGTCTCTCCTTCTCAACACATATATGAGTTGTTCTACCTCTATAGTTAGGCCTCTACCTACCCCTCCCCCCCTCCCCCCACACACACCGATACATCGAGCGCTCTAGTCATGTCTCCCTGCCACACACAAACATGACATGTGCCCTCTAAAGTTCTGGTAGGCCAGTCGCGCTATATCTTTGACTTGCACACACACACAATTTCGATGGCTCTCTTCATCGATCTCGCACCCACACACTTGATCCTCTCTTCGACTCTATTGATAGCTATGACCCCTCCCTCTCTTCTTGTGGATTGCCCGACCCTCTATGTATGATATGGATAGGCCTCCATTTCACACACATTGCATGCAAAATTTTGTTTGAGATGTCATCGACACATATTCCCACAAATAATTCACGAAATCAACCCCCACCCCACACCCACCCCCACCCCAAAACAAAAAACACTCACGAACGCGGTTTGTATCTCTCACACACACCCACGTAGGTGGGGGACGTGCACAAAGAGAAGCGGTGCATGCATGGTGCACGTACTCCCGTCTCTTTCCCAACCACACCCGCGCGGGTACACGGTGGAGCTCATTTCTGTACAAAAAAGCCAGCTCACGTGGTAATTTGGCACGTGTACTGGTTGTCCACTTGGTGGAGGGAGGATCGTCTACCACGGGTGAACAAACAAATTGCGACTTAACACGTTATGCTAAATTAAAAAAAGAGGCAAACCATGTGGGGCCTACCTTAGAGGCAAGTCTCTATACACTGGAGTACTTTTGATGTGTCCTGTCAACTCGCAGAACGAGGAGAAGCTTGCTTATGCCGTCTCCCCCGCCCACGGGCGCGGTGGCTCGCAGGATGAGGTGAAGCTTGCTCCACCATACGCCCGCTCCCTCGCCCATGCACGCGGTGGCTCGTAGGACGAGGAGAAAAATTTACTACTCCCTCCGTTTACTCCTCGTCCCTACTACCTTGGTTATAGAGATTATATCATATTATTTGGAATATATATGTCCTTTAGTAGATTTCAATATGAACTACTAGTACATACCCCAAACACTGATGTATATAGACGTATTTTAGAGTGTAGATTCACCCATTTAGCTCCGTATGTACTACCTCTGTCCGGGTTTATTGGTCCCCATTGTATTCCGTGCCAAATTTTGACCATAGATTAAACTAATAAAATGTTCATGCATCACCAAACATTATATTTTTGAAAACTATGTTCAAATACGAATCCAATGAGACAATTTTTCTTGACATGCATTAACATTTTGTTAGTTAAATCTTTAGTCAAAATTTGGCACAAACTATAAAAGGGACCTATAAACCAGGACGGAGGTAGTAGCACTCTTCCTCGCCCCTCGACCCTCGCCCACGTGGTGGACGTGCAGCAATTCATTCGGTCTCATATAGCCAGAACGATATATACTGCACTACCATTATTGCTCGACTTCCCGAAGAGGCGAAGAGCCAATCGCAAGGTTAATATTTTGGAGAAGCCAAGCGCAAGGTTATAGCAGAACGAGTAGTAGGTGCCATGTCATTTATAAATAAAGTTTTTTTTCTTCAGTGGCACGTACGCAATATGATAGGTTCATATGGAGAGAAAAGGAAACCGCTCCACTATATACATAGTCAGGACGGGCCAGCCTACACGGTTGCTTACTGGGGTTGCTCTCTTCACATTCTCTCGCACAAAACGACTGTGGCCACATCTCTAACATCCCGGCGGATCACGTCCATTTGGGGAAGGAGTGGATGATTACTGTAGATGCGATGGCCATCGCCGACGGTGAAAACCCACTGTCGGCACGTCCCGATCAGGTGTCCCCGCCGTTCTCTCTCACAAAGCCGGTGAGGTTGCCTTCGTCCCTTGCTCACTGCCGCGACGTGGGCAGTTGCCACCTCCCGCCGCCCTCCTCAAGGTTGAGCTATGTCCCTTAGGTACAACTCCCTTTACAACCGGCTTGCACCACTGCTCCAGCTGCCCACATCACTCCCTGTGGATATTTCTCTACTTCTTTGCCCCACACATACCTGATACCTCTACTGGCTTCTACGTACTGTATTTGTGATGAGTTTATGTCTCCTCAACAGTCCTAGTAATCTTATTCTAATCACGCTTCTTCAATTTCTTTGCCACAAGGATGCTCATCTCGATTTTGGTGAAACTGCACAAAATGATCCGATGGTCAAAAGGTTGCAAACTTCATTTATTAGGAAGCTCGAACGTTGCCAGCAAATTGAAGCCTGGTCAGGGTTCACGGTTCAAGGGCTAGGGACTGCATGGATCGATTTTTTCTTTAGATGCCTCTATTCCAAAATAAGTGTCAACTTTAGTTGTAGTACAACTTTGTACTAAAGTTTGCACAAAGTTGAGACACTTATTTTGGAACGGAGGGAGTTCCTATTTTCTATGATCTGTCAATCATTGAGATTCAATAGTATGCATGTTAGTCTCCTTTGTATTTGATGAAATGTTGCAACGGGCAACCTTGGACGCAAGATACATGTAATAGGAGCTGGAAGCTTCATAGCATTGTACAAATTTATCTTGCTGATAAATTAGAGTACGTAGTACTATACTAGTACTTCCTCCGTTCCTAAATATAAGTCTTTGTAGATATTTCACCATGAACCACATACGGATGTATATAGATGCATTTTAAGTGTAGATTCATTCATTTTGTTCTGTATGTAGTTCTCCTAGTGGAATATCTACAAAGACTTATCTACTAGTAATAGCTAGCCCCCACTACTAGGAATTCTCTATCCTCTCCTTGAGCCACATCATCAAAATTGATGTAGCTTTTAGATGAAGTAAATCAGTCCATAATAGCCGTCTGATCTAGACGTTGAGAGGCTCCACACTAAGCCACATGCAAACATGCAGAAATACCGTGGAACATGCATGTGAGTGGGTTTTAAATCACATCAACATGTATGCATGCAAGCATGCACCGGTAGCATGCATGTAAGTGAGATTTTAAGTCCCATTAACATGTCGAAAAGAAAAATATAATCCCATTATGAAGTAGGAGTTGGCTGATCTTTTTTCCTTACATGGGATGATCTAAATGATGATGGGAGTTTATTTAGTTTGGCTACCAAATTTGTCATGCGGTTATAGAGTTTTTTAGTTCTATGAAATCGATAATTTTGCGCAGAGAGATATACCGCTGTTCCGCGGCAACGCACGGGGACTCATCTAGTAATATTTAGGAACGGAGGGAGTACTATGTAAAGAGTTAGGTGTCGCATGGTGATAGTCTGAGGTGGGCCATGTAATCACTAAGCCTGCGTGTTTTCACTGCTCTTGCACTCCTCCACTATAAGAATGGAGAAAATTGTAATCTAGTAGTAGTAGTACCTCCTTTCGCCGAAAGTGTGGGACATCCAATAGTCCTACCACCTCAGTAATAAAGACCAATGAGCCGTCAAATCACATAGACCCAGCAGTAAGTTGGACGGACGAAGCAACCATCACTCTTGCTCTAGTGAGAGGTTGCGTCCGCTCTGTTCGGGCATGAATGCGGCACCGATTCTTTGGAGAGGCGCTGACCGATTCAGGCGAGAAGCGCACGTGGGCGATGGAGGGGCTTTGGGTGGGCCAGGCTGGTCAGGAGCGGGGGTGGCAGCTGTCCGCATGTCCCTACCAGACACGTCAAGAAACGAGAGGATGCACTAACTCTCGCAGCTAAAATCGTACACTACACACCATCTCTCTGTAGGAGTAGGTCGATCTGTCGCACTCTCTAACACACACATGCTATTAAACACACACACGCACACGCACGCACCTTGGTCCCATTGCACCTTCTAACGTGACTTATTACACCTAGACGGAGGGAGTAGTAAGTATACGGGATACGGTGGCACACTGACTTAAGTCGAGTACAAGTGCCCAAAATTTGTGTGCATGTTATAATAAGGATTCACTTAAAATAGTACGTGAGCGAACAGAGGGATCAATTGGACAGTGTTCCCGAGCAGTAGTGAGATGTGTGAGGTAAGATACACCACTGGCGCTTTTATTTTTTCTTATTAATTTGTTTGTTTCACCCTCTGACTAGTGGGACCCAACGTACTACGTGGAGAGAGGTAAGGTGACTAAGGCAGCATTATTTCTGCACCACTGTGGATAGTCTCACCACCAAAGCCAGATGACACGATTATGATTGAAATCCCAATGACTCCCACACACAAAAAAAACACAGCATGCTTGTCGCACGAATGCAGGAATGTATAAAAGGTTATTTTCCTCTCGTTGAACATAATGAGAGGGTTGTGTAGCTGGTTAGCCTGTTCTCTCATCAAACTTGAGGTCTCGGGTTCGATAACTACACTTGAGCATAATTTTTGCCAAGAGGTTTCTTTGACTGGTCAAAATGTTTTCTAGGGTTTGCACGCTTCACACACTCTCTCTCTCTAGTATATATATACACACTGGAGCCTCAACGCTTGTAGTTGCTCTCTTCACACTCTCTCGCCCTCTCCCGCTGGAGGCTCAGTGCTTGTAGTTGCTCTCTTCACACTCTCTCGCCCTCTCTAGATCTAAACAAGACTTCGTTGGCCTCTCTTTCCCCTCACTGCTGCTCAAAGAGCTAGCAGGATCCATCCGTCAGGAAGGGAAGGAGGCTTAACGCTGTCGCAGTCGGCGAGGGAGGGAATCCACTACCGGTGCAGCTGTTCACTTTCCACCCAGCGGCGGTGCAGGAGGGCCTCCGACCCCTTCTTCTTCATCGCCGTCCCGTCGCCCACCGAACCACGCCCCAAGAACCTTAAGGTATATTTTACTTACTCCACATGCATTGCTCTAGCTACATGTATACCATGAATCTAGGATGTGGTTCAAAGAGGAAAGGAGTGGGGGAAAGTAGTGGGAAAAGTTGTATATAGCATGAATCTAGGACGTGGTTCAAAGAGGAAATGAAGGGGGAAAGTTTTATAGCATGAATCTAGGACGTGGTTCAAAGAGGAAAGGAATGGGGGAAAGTAGTGGGGAAAGTTGTATCGCATAAATCTAGGACGTGGTTCAAAGAGCAAAGGAAGGGGCGAAAGTACTAGTTCAAAAAGGAAAGGAAGGGACAAGGCTGTAGAGTTTGAGCAGGACTAGATTTGCTGTGCTCACATAGGGAAAGGTGTCTAAAGATAACAAAACTGGGACCAACACAAATATGCTCCTTGGTTGTTTGTTCTTTGTTGCAACAGACTGTGCATGACCACAGTACATCGGTAGATGCACATGGTGCTGGTGCGTCCACTGTCCCGTGCAACTCATTAGCTGTTGTTAATCTAAGGCCCTATTTGGTTAAAAACTCCCTAGTCCATACCTGCTTGGTTCCAGGGACTAAACATGGACTAGAGGTTATTACATGACATGCTAAAAGACCATGTTACCCCTAGTAATGAACTAATAGAAACAAGGTGCGATGCGTGGCAGGGGCAACTATTGGAAAAAGTCCCAAAAAGACTCCCTCGGGGTCTTCTTTCTTTAGTCCCAAATGCCCACTTTTAGTCCCTAAAAGTCCCTCCTGTTTGGTTTAGATGGGACTGACACGGAGTTTTTTTAGTCCCTACACCAAAATGTCCCTGTAAACAAACACCCTCTAATAATGCCGCTGGAAAATTGATGCAATGCCATAGTTAAGAAGCAAATTACATGTTTAACGAATTTTATTGTTAATATAATCTCTATGTTAATATTAATCAATGCCACCGTTTGAGAAATGCTACTGTCTTGCTTTCTTTCCCATTTAGATAAGGTAGATGCTTCTTTTTGTTGGCTTCTGTGTCATCCACCGTTATTGACCACTAATTGTTTCCTTTGCACCTCTGTGTAAACAGGGTTATCTACTTCACCTCGTTGCCATTGTGACCTTTTGTTGCACTGCACAAAACACTTTTGTTTTAAGAGTGTTTTGTGCAGTTCAACCAAAATGTCACACCGACAACGTTGCTTGATTGCTTGATCTTAGTGGAACTGCACAAGAGGAGATCTTACTTCCTATCCGTTAAGGCGAATTTGGTTCAGATCTTCTTCTTGTGAGTTGTTTGAATTCCGCATCATGAGAGGTCAGTACTAGCCTTCTTTCACATGATTCTGCAGTGTGCTTTCATATGTTGTGCTACTTGTACGATAATGTTGCTTGATTTTAGTGAACTGCACAAATGGAGACAAGACTTCCAATCTGTATGTGCACCGTAATATCCCATTGAGGTAAGATAAGGATATTTCACAACTGCTGGCCTGTATTTTGCCACTTTCATCAGAAAATTAAGTTTAGTACTATACTTGTGCTCCCTAATTGACATGCCAAATCTTACATTGAAGGCGAAGCTTGTCTGTTATTGAACCAAGTGATGACGGGGAAGAACAAGCGGAAGAAAAACAAAAATCAACTCTCGGTGCTGTAATGAAGCACTAGAACTGTGATGACACAAGTAATGATATAGTTTTGCATCTTAATTTATTGCTATGGCTGGAACGAGCAATTGTTTTGCCACTGATTTGATGCCATACGTAATTATCTCTACTTGTGCAAACAGGGATCTTCTTTGAAGATACCATATGTTTTAGTGGAACTGCACAAGAAGATGTTGGAAACATTAAACTAATCGAGGAGTATATAGTAAGCATGGCCACCCCCGTAGATAACAACAGATGGTTCCTGAGAAGTGCTTCATCTGTATGCTCTACACAATTAGCCTCTTGACAAAGGTTGGTACTCGCCCACTGATTTCATCCATATGATTGAGCTTTGTCATCTCTATTGGTGTTGTGCTACTGTTTAGATACTGTCATGAAAAAGTGGTATTGTCCTTGAGAAGTGCTTCATTTGTGCTGTTTTAAATATTTCCTTTCCTTTTTTCGAGCAAACAGGGATGCTAGCATTTAGTAGTCCTCTTGTCTTTGCACAACAGGATCATCTTCCTCTGAAGAAGAATATGGAATACGTGAAGTGACTAGTTCCGATTATGCCAGGATGAAGAAGCCCTGTCTATCTTCTCATCAGAAGGAGCAGTTGAAGGATGGTTACATTACTCCCCACAAGACCAAACTAACTTCAGCTCAGAAGGACTGACAAATCTCCATTTTTTTGCTGTGATGCGCGAGTACAATGTTGTTCTAGGATTCTTTCTGGTGAGTTCCATTTTTCTAAAAGTGTGCTCTACATGGACCATGTATGTGCCTGTTGAAACTGTCAATTCATAGTACAGTTTGCTTTATACTAATCACTTTTTTGTATTTGTGCAAACAGGGGTGCTCAGCTTGATTTCAATGGGAACTGCACAAAATGTTCATGAATACATCGAATCATTCATTTCCACCACAAGAAAGGAGGTGCCCATAAGTTCAAGGCGTTGCAACATATAAGGGCGAAATCATACAAGCTACGCGCGAATTTGGTTGATTTTGGTGGAACTGCACAAAAAGAACAGCTGGTTTATTTAGCACGAGGTGCCATGTCAATGTCCGAACTGATGGCAAACCCTGCCCATTCCACAATCGTAGGCATTTGATATTTTGGAATGGGACAACCTTGTCAAATTTTGCTCATTGATTTTAGCAAGATATGCGTTTGATATTTTCGAATGGGACGCCCTTTGCTGTCAGCAGCGTCGGTCAATTTTTTCTTTATTCTTTAGTTGTGAAGTAAATATTGCCTCTGACATGTGAGTCGCTGAGATGCATAATCATCGATTGTTTTGAATGTTCTCTATGAATTGTCAGGCCTGTGTGTTTGATTGCAATGTACAGAAACGCTAAAAAGCTTCTCAAACTCTTTGTACACCTTCTATTCCTTTTTACTTCGCACATTGTGAAAGTGCATACTTTTTTGTATAAGATTGGTCAAAGTAGAGATACTTTGACTGCAGACAAAACTTGTATGCAGACTAGAAAGGACCGGAGGGAGTACATATGAAACTGTAGCAAACGAGGTGATCACCCTAGGAATAATGCTAGTACGTATTGTTTTGCATGTTCATCCAATGCCAGTGATACAGGAATTCGAACTAATCGAAATAAATTCATTCATACACGGTCGGATTTCATATAAAATGTCAGATTTCATTACATTTCATACATTCTTCAACTAAAAAGGGGTGCGCTGGAGGTATAATTAATTAACCGAAGCTACCCACCTGTGTCCCGCTGAGCCGAACAGAAGCTTCAGTGACTTAACTATAGGTGCAGTTGCATAACTGACATGTGGCCTGTTGGGCCCACGTGTCAGTCAGCCAACTGCACCAACAGTTAAGTAGAAGCAGCATTCTTCTCTAGTGCAACTCTCCGAGTCCACGTCGCCGCCAAGAAGCTAACCGGTCGTCAATGGTCAACCCGCCTAGCTTGGCTTCAACCGGGGGTAGCAGCGGTGGCCTTACTTGGACCCGAGCGGCGGTGACCTACCATGTTCTACTCTTCCTCGTTTTCTGTGTGGCGTGGCCTTGCTGGCAGCGGGGCGGGGCGTCGGCGGAGCCGGCGATGTCCTCTGTCTTGTTGCCGGCGGGCGGCACCTCAACGGAGAGGTGGAAATCCTCCCCCACGTTGCCGGCAGGGTGGGGCCTCGGCTGAGCCGGCGATGTCCTCTGCTCGGGGCGGGGCCTCGACGGAGCCGGCGATGTCCTCTGCCTCGTTGTTGGTGCCGCGGGGCCTCGGCAGAGCCGGCGGTGTCCTCTGCCTCGTTGTTGGCGCCGCGGGGCCTCGGCGGAGCAGGGCCTTGTCGACGCCAGCGGAGCGGGGACTCGTCGGAGTCGGCATTGTCCTCTGCCTCGTCCTCGGTGTCACCAAACAGCGCCTCACCCGGTTCATCGCCCTCTTTACTAGCCTCTTTGTAGGCGGCCTGTCAGGACCCCGACTCAATGCCACATCGATCTAGCATGTAACACCTCATATCACTTTGCGGCCTCATGCACGGTATTCCCACGGGTGTCGCCTTACCTTTGCCCGGGACCGTTTGCGCCTTTTGGCACACGTATATGACAGTGTCGCTAGCATCCATATGATAAGGAGCCCGGGCTGACATGGCTAGTCGTAAACCCAAAGTGGCACAGACTTACAGGGACAGGCATCCATGACCCAGCATCGAACGTGTCGGTCATCAGCGAGTGAATCCAGGCTGTAGCACTGGGCTAGCAGGACTCCGGTGAACCGGGCTGTAGCGGGCTAACAGGACTCCGGTATTCATCGCGTGACATTTCCCCGAAGGGACAGACACAGGAACGAAGAAGGACACATGCCGGCCAGCCTAAGTGTTCCGGAGCAGTAGCAAGCTACCACGGCTCAGTGGAAACACTAGGAGACATTTCCCGGTAAGAGAGGCTACTAAAGATAAACAACTAGATGGTCAGATCCCACACATACCAAGCATTTCAATAACATACACACAATATGCTCGATATGTGCAAATACAACATGGCATCACAACATGACTCTATGACTCAAGTAATTTATTCAATAGGCTCCGAGGAGCGAGATATTACAAACATGGGTCTCACGACCCAACATTCAGAGCATACAAATCAAAGCACAAGCGGAAGCTATCATGTCTGAGTACAGACATCTATAAATGAAAAAGGCTGAGAAGTCTGACTATCTACCAGATCCTGCCGAGGGCACAAGATCGTAGCTGAGGTAACAAGCTAAACGTCGAAGACCACGCGGAATTACTAGTGAGACTGAAGTCTCTCTGCAAAAACATAAAATAGGCAAACGTGAGTACAAATGTACCCAGCAAGACTTACATCAGAACTATCTACATATGCATCATTATCAACAAAGGGATGGTGGGGTTTAACTGTAGCAAGCCAGCTTTGACTCGGTGGCTATCCTAAACCACGACTGCGAGTAACTCTTTTCAGGTGGCGCACACGAGTCCACATATTCACCAACCAATACACCACTATGGATCCGCTCCCGTCTCCCCATGAGAACACCATCCATAGCACTCACGCTTATCTTGCGTATTTTAGAGTATCCACTTTCACTTGTCTATGAACTGATATAAGCAACCCAGAAGTCCTTTTCCGCGGACACGGCTATTCGAATAGATGATGCTAACCCTGCAGGGGTGTACTTCTTCACACACGCTCTCACCACTTACCGCCGTTTACACGACATGTACTCGGCAACCTTCAAGCGGAAGCCCAACGTGGGTGTCGGCCACGGCCTGCCCAAACACTCAAGTCTCTAGTCCAGGTTTATCGCCTATTCGGGTTCCATCCATGAGGAGATCCGGCCGGAGTTTCGCTCACAGCCCCAAACGATGTGAACAGGGTTCCGTGACACCAAACGGGCGCCCGGTTTACCCGGCCACGTGCCTACCGCATCACAGCCCACCCCTACGGTCAGCGCTGCGCACGGCCTCCAGCATACTACAAACACCAGAAACTACTTGCAACTCCTGGACAGAGGACAAGGGTGATCAAGAAGCCGAGAGGGTCCATTGGTTTCGGGCCCAATGCGTGGTAGTAGCTGAATCATGGATCACAAACACAGAACTCAGTTCCTGAGGACGGCTGCAATGAGACAACCCACCATGTACTCCTACATGGCCTCTCACCGCTACCTTTACCAAATCGTATTCACACACTTAGCTCACACACAGTAGGACATGTTCACACACCTCTGATTCATCCCGGATGAATCAGACCTAACTCGACTCTAAGCAGTAGCAGGCATGACAAACAAGCATGAATGAGTAGGCACAACAGGGCTCAAACAACTCCTACTCATGCTAGTGGGTTTCATCTATTTACTGTGGCAATGATAGGCCATGCAGAGGATAAAGGGGTTCAACTACCGCAGCATGTAACAGTTGAATCGGTGTTGCCCTAATGCATTAAAAGAGAGCAGGAGCGAGAGAGTAGGATTGTATCGGAATGAACAAGGGGGGTTTTGCTTGCCTGGCACTTCTGAAGATAACATTGAGTCTTCATCAGTGTCAACGATCACATCATCGGTATTGCGTCTATCGAGAGGGGACAAATACCGGCAACACAGAAAGGAACACAATCAATGCAATGCACAATATGATGCATGTTCATGACATGGCAAGATGAATGTGTTTTGAGCTAATGCAACTAGCAACAGATTAAATGAAGTTGGTTTGAATATAAAATTCAAATTCAAACTCCATATGTGATTATTCAAATGCCATTTAATTGATTTGTGCTAAACAGCAGCTATAAGTTGTTCTAACATGCATGAAAGTGGTACAGATGGATTCCTTGAATTTTTCTGATAATTTTTCATATATAATTTATTTAATTTGGAGTTACGGTTAATTTTCTATGATTTTTAGACGTTTTAGGCATTTTCTGGAATTTCAGAATTAAATTAAATCCAGAAAATACTTATTGCGTCAGCCCCACGTCACAGTGACGTCAGCAGGGTCAACTGGGCGCCCCAGGTCAAACCTGACGTGTGGGGGCCACACGTCAGTGACACAGGAGCTAATCCCGGTCAAACCCAGCGCTAACTGAGGTTTGACCAGGGGTGGGGCCCACAGTCAGTGGCCTAGGGGGTTGATTAGGGCGTCATTAGTGCTAATTAAGCGTGCCACGTCGGCAGTCGCCGGAGTATCGCCGGCGGCGACCATTCTGCACGGCGGCGCGGCTCGGATTCGAGCTAGGGGCGTCAGTTTGGCGCGCTGAGGGCACCAGGGGATGGCCCTTGCTCCCGCGCATCCAGAGGACCAAGTGGGAGGTCGTGGGGTCACCGGAACTCATGCCGGCGACGAGCTTTGGCCGCGATGGTGTTCGGTGGTGCTCGGGCGCGTCGCTACGGTGCATCAGTGAGCAAATGGAGAGGCTGGGCAGCACCTGCTAGTCATGGGGAGCGCTAAGAGCAGCTCAGTGCGGCCAGGGGAGCTCGGAGGCTATGCATGCAGCAGCAATGGCGGACGGTGGCTTCGGTGCTCGTGGGAAACGGCGCTACGGCACGGAGGGAAGCATGCTGAGTTAGGGGAGAGGGTCAGTGACTCACGGCGATGACGAGGGGACGCTCGGCGAGGTCGGGGACGGTCCAGAGCCGGCGAATTTGATGAAGATGGCCGGCGGGTCCGAGGTAGAAGACGACGGCGATGGCGGCGATGTAGGGCTTCCGGAGGGCTGTGGATCGGTGGGGAGGAAGAGGGGGTCGAGGCGGAGCTCCTGGGTGCATCGGCGAGGCTAGGGGTGGCCGGTGGCCATGGGTACGGCGACGATGACGGCGAGCTCCGCTCGGTCGCGGGAGGGGAAACAGAGGAGCGAGGGGGAGGGAGGTCCAGAGAGCGAGGGAGAAGTGAGAGGGGGTCGGGGACGTTGCCACGGCGAAGCAGGAGGTGGCCGGCATCGGCGCGCGTGCGTCCAGCACGCAGCTGCTTCGGGCGAGGGGGAGGAAGATGACTGGCAGCTGGGCTGCACAGTAACGGGCCGCGCAGAAGCTGGGCCGGCTACAGGTAAGTGGCCCAGGTACGGGTCTTTCTCTCTCTCTCTTTTTCTAATTATCTCAGTTTTCTATTATTCTGTAAATTTAGGGCTTTATTAAAAATACTCAGACACTTTCAAAAATCATGAAACTAATCATGGCTACTGTTTAGAATATATCCAACAGTAAACATTTTAGTTTATGATTATTTGAGCATTTGAAATGTTTAATAGCATTTAAATGCCCAAATGAAAATACTATATGATTTAATTCAGTGACCAAATATGTCCTGCAAAAATATAAACCATTTTTGGTAGATGCTTCCACCTCAAACCAGAAATGTTGAACATTTTTAGAGGACATTTTGAGTTCAATGAAAAAGGTTTTATTTTGACCCTAGTTGAATTCATTTGGTGCTAGGGCTTAGTCAATCCCCATCTCAGGTTTAAATGAAATATAAACATGATGTAACACTCTAGTGTATGCACTAGGCATTGTCAGAACTAGGGATGTGACAACTCACCCCCACTAAACAAGAATCTCGTCTCGAGATTCAAGTGTAGGGTAAGGTGAAAGGTAAACGCAACTAGTATAATCTTCACGATCCAGGGTGCACTTCAGTTGAACGTTGATTCAGTCACCATCATTGTCTTGAAGTCTTGCTCTGAGAAATCCTGTCAACATGACATGGAGGGAAGAAGGAGACTCTAGAAGGACTGATCTTTCGAAGATCGAACCACTCAGGATTAACTCCCGGAATGACATAGCAGCATCTCTCGAGCTGAGAGACGAAGCATACCTCTGGAGGGATGGAGTGGAGCAAGTGACGAGGTTCACTAGGTAGACAACAATTCCACACTTAAGAGGGTGGTAAACGATTGTCCACGTAGCGAGGAGTTAAGTTGCCATGATACCACGACGAAACATCCTGGAGGAGGGTGATTCGTAGATTATTACCTTAAGTGGCAAAAAGAATTACTTTTGATTCAGAGATCATTGAAACTCTTCATACCAGCCTAAGGCAGTTCACAACGATCGTTTGGAGGGGGTCGGTAGAATGGCATACTCGGACTTGGATGATGTGGATTACCTTGTTGAAGACAACGTAATGGATGAATTTCCTTATCACCGGAGATGGAAGAGACCCGTGGTAGAATGGCACATTGACGGTGCAAGCTGGGAACAAAATGCAAATGCTGGGAATGATTCTGGTAACTGGGGAAGAACCCAACACTAAAGAGTTAATTCACTGTTGAAAGGTCATAGCATTGCCGAGGAAACTGAGAGCAAACCCAGTTAGTGCCGATGATAACACATAGCGCTTGTGCGTGCTCTCAAGAACTTGAGCATTTCCACATTCATCAAGGTTTTACCAACATCCGTGTCATGGGTCCGGTAACACAACTTACTACCATGATGAATGGTGATGGAGGATGCAGATGCAAAGGAGGATAACACTTCTCAGATTTCATCTTAGCGAGGCCAAGGAAATAAAATCTGGATGATCGACCGAGAGACATTTAGCACTCCGCTTCTAATGTTCTTCTTGATGTGCTAGTGTAACCCATTCATAGATATGGTTTGATATCTAGAACATCAAGTAAAGGTCGGACTTCGGAGCACAAGAATCCATAAGGAACAACTAGGGAGGTAAATCCTACGAAATCCTTATGGGGAGGTGGCCAACTTCTTCAATCCAGATACTACAATAATAGGTCTTTCGGCTGGGTGTGTTGGCCACGACATCCACTTTACCGGTTATCGAGGAACCAATATTATAGTTCTTGGGGAAATGTTCCAACCATCATATCTGCCTGAGATTCAGATCTGGTTGGTGTCAGAATATTCCAGACCCATCGAGTCTAGGAAGAAAAATGAAAGTTTGCAACACAAATCGACGAGATGACGTTGCGGGATTCTCGGGAAGATGAACTACGATAGCAAGCTCCAAAACATGAGCTGGTTCTGCTACAAACATGTGAACACGTTGTCCCAGACAAGCATGCCCACATGGTAGTCTTATAATAAAACACTACCGAGTTCTGGTTGGGAACCATCAGCGAGGATATCGAAGTTCTTTCATAAGTCCGGATTAGCTCTTATGAAGATACTCCTTCTCCTTGAACAAATCAGTCAGTGGCTTGGTGTGCTAGGGATACATATGGAATGAAGGTTGCAAGTCTTCTAGACCACAGAATACTTCGCACGTGTGCATGACTGACTTGCGATGATTCCAGAGGAAGCAACATTGACTTTCTCGAGTCCACGGCGGCAACTTGCATCAAATGCACATGAACTAGAGGAAGTCACTTCTTACATCCGAACATATGCTTCATGAGCTAGCATGAACAAATGCTTTCAAAAGTTTCCAACACTAGCTTAATGTTCAGCAAAATTATGGAGAAGACAAGGATGTTGTCAATGGGCACAACAACAATTCATCTGGGTTTCCTTTTAAAAGGAATTCCATAGTTAAGTGAACAAGTGATAGCATTGGTCAGACCCAAAGATGTAATGGTGTATGCTCGAGGGATCAACCATGAATAAGACAACATTACGAATATCGTTGGTACTGATTTGATTTGACGATAGCCCACACTCAATCAAAGGTTTGGGTAAGATAATAGGTCCAGCAACTGATCACAAGGGACCAATCGATGAAGATATCATCTTTCTTCAACACACACTACACAAAGATATCCCTTTGGAACATGAACTAAGTCAGGCAAGCTTTTATCTTCCAACTCTCCAAGTTGTTGTTTAGCTTAACCAACTAGCTCAGGGTATCCAACACGGATTCTTGGAGAAGGGTGGTTTACAGGAATAAACCAACTTGATCACGAGCTCAACATAGCGGTCAGGTGACAACCTGGTAATACTTCCGAGAAGATCTTCGGAAAATCACGAACCACCGATATGTTACTAAGCTCGAGAACAATCTTGCTTTTTGGGGCAAGACGATATGATCAAATGAGTGAGGACTTGACAAGATCCTAACTCATCAATCGAAGGGTGCACCGGAAATAAGGACTAGGTAGCACGATCAGTCTTAGAAGGATGATTCCAAAACCAACACGCTAAGAATGAAATTATTGTCCTTTAACTACCAAGCAACGAGGTTGCTAGGAGTATTGATTTCACACATCACAATTCACTTGTCGGCATTCCGGTTGCATCAACACGAGGGCCGAGGAATGACTAATGATGGTGAGAAGTATCACTACGTCAAAATTCATGAGAGTTGGTGCAGTTCTCATGACAATTCTGACATAAAGGGGGTAATACTCCAATGTAGAACAGAACCAAAAGCTGGGCTGGCATTTTGATCTGCGGAGCACAATTGCTTTGACACAATCCTAGATATGGAAGAGGTACTGGAGTTTGTTTCTCCTAGTCATTCTGCGATAGAATGGCTTGACGGACCACAAGAGTAATAGGCATCGATAAACGAACGCACGCATACTCTTGACTATCAATTGATAGACGAGGGTCAGAATGCAACTAAAGAGAACAACTCAAAGGAACATATAATTTTCTGAGTTGTGGATGCATAGATTAGTATGTCGAACCAAGTTCAACATATTTCTTCCGGATAACCCATGCAGAAAGGTAGAACTGGCAGAGTCACGATTTATGAATGGAGAACTCCTCAAGAATAATCCTGTTGTGATATTTCAGTTCAACGAGGAACTTCTGCCATAAGTAGTTCATGGTATTTGGAAGAAGAAGATACCACGGACTTCAAGGACTATCGCAAAGGTTACTAATATCCTAAAGGCGCTAGCAATTACTATCAACATGAAGTAGGTAGAGTGAATCTCGGGTTCAAGAACCCAGGAACAGAATACCTATTACTAAGTAGCATCACGGGATGCTTTCGAGAATAAAGGCCAGAATCATCACACTGGGAACACAAATCATGGCTAAATTACTAGATGATCCCCTAAGACACCTAGGGTCATAATAATATCTCCAACATATACGTCGAGGTAACAAAGTACCTCAACTCACCGATTAGTGTGGTTAATCTGGCCCAAAGGAACATCGGAACGGGAGGAAGGATTTTGCAAATGCTTCAGACTATTTAGAAACCTGGGATGACTCGGACAGCATAACGGCTGTAAATGCTCAGAAAGGATTTGAGACATTCACAAAAATGGTGGCATAACCACTCAGAAGCACAATATCAAGGTTTCGAGATCAACAATTAACATACGGAGTAGTAGGAACTGAACTGAGACTTAAATCCAACAATCTTATAAGTCCACGATTAGTAACACGTGATCCTGATAGAAAGAAGAGATAGCCTAGTTCTTAATCCCCGTAGGAAGAGAAGATGATGACTCAGATCAGAAGGCCATGAGGTATAAGGAGTAAAAAGAGCCTTACGTTCCATCCCACAATCAATTCCCTTATATAACTAAAGAATTTCTAGACTCAACTTCGACCAGTTTGGCTTGGTAATCCTACAGGCAGTCAAGCTCTGATACCAACGCTGTCAGGACCCCGACTCAATGCCACATCGATCTAGCATGTAACACCTCATATCACTTTGCGGCCTCACGCACGGTATTCCCACGGGTGTCGCCTTACCTTTGCCCGGGACCGTTTGCGCCTTTTGGCACACGTATATGACAGTGTCGCTAGCATCCATATGATAAGGAGCCCGGGCTGACATGGCTAGTCGTAAACCCAAAGTGGCACAGACTTACAGGGACAGGCATCCATGACCCAGCATCGAACGTGTCGGTCATCAGCGAGTGAATCCAGGCTGTAGCACTGGGCTAGCAGGACTCCGGTGAACCGGGCTGTAGCGGGCTAACAGGACTCCGGTATTCATCGCGTGACATTTCCCCGAAGGGACAGACACAGGAACGAAGAAGGACACATGCCGGCCAGCCTAAGTGTTCCGGAGCAGTAGCAAGCTACCATGGCTCAGTGGAAACACTAGGAGACATTTCCCGGTAAGAGAGGCTACTAAAGATAAACAACTAGATGGTCAGATCCCACACATACCAAGCATTTCAATAACATACACACAATATGCTCGATATGTGCAAATACAGCATAGCATCACAACATGACTCTATGACTCAAGTAATTTATTCATTAGGCTCCGAGGAGCGAGATATTACAAACATGGGTCTCACGACCCAACATTCAGAGCATACAAATCAAAGCACAAGCGGAAGCTATCATGTCTGCGTACAGACATCTATAAATGAAAAAGGCTGAGAAGTCTAACTATCTACCAGATCCTGCCGAGGCACAAGATCGTAGCTGAGGTAACAAGCTAAACGTCGAAGACCACGCGGAATACTAGTGAGACTGAAGTCTCTCTGCAAAAACATAAAATAGGCAAACGTGAGTACAAATGTACCCAGCAAGACTTACATCAGAACTATCTACATATGCATCATTATCAACAAAGGGATGGTGGGGTTTAACTGCAGCAAGCCAGCTTTGACTCGGTGGCTATCCTAAACTACGACTGCAAGTAACTTTTTGAGGTGGCGCACACGAGTCCACATATTCACCATATCAATACACCACTATGGATCCGCTCCCGTCTCCCTACGAGAACGCCATCCATAGCACTCACGCTTATCTTGCGTATTTTAGAGTATCCACTTTCACTTGTCTATGAACTGATATAAGCAACCCAGAAGTCCTTTTCCGCGGACACGGCTATTCGAATAGATGATGTTAACCCTGCAGGGGTGTACTTCTTCACACACGCTCTCACCACTTACCGCCGTTTACACGACATGTACTCGGCAACCTTCAAGCGGAAGCCCAACGTGGGTGTCGGCCACGGCCTACCTAAACACTCAAGTCTCTAGTCCAGGTTTATCGCCTATTCGGGTTCCATCCATGAGGAGATCCGGCCGGAGTTTCGCTCACAGCCCCAAACGATGTGAACAGGGTTCCGTGACACCAAACGGGCGCCCGGTTACCCGGCCACGTGCCTACCGCATCACAGCCCACCCCTACGGTCAGCGCTGCCACGGCCTCCAGCATACTACAAACACCAGAAACTACTTGCAACTCCTGGACAGAGGACAAGGGTGATCAAGAAGCCGAGAGGGTCCATTGGTTTCGGGCCCAATGCGTGGTAGTAGCTGAATCATGGATCACAAACACAGAACTCAGTTCCTGAGGACGGCTGCAATGAGACAACCCACCATGTACTCCTACATGGCCTCTCACCGCTACCTTTACCAAATCGTGTTCACACACTTAGCTCACACACAGTAGGACATGTTCACACACCTCTGATTCATCCCCGATGAATCAGACCTGACTCAACTCTAAGCAGTAGCAGGCATGACAAACAAGCAAGAATGAGTAGGCACAACAGGGCTCAAACAACTCCTACTCATGCTAGTGGGTTTCATCTATTTACTGTGGCAATGACAGGTCATGCAAAGGATAAAGGGGTTCAGCTACCGCAGCAAGTAACAGATGAATCAGTGTTGTCCTAATGCATTAAAAGAGAGCAGGAGCGAGAGAGTAGGATTGTATCGGAATGAACAAGGGGGGTTTTGCTTGCCTGGCACTTCTGAAGATAACATTGAGTCTTCATCAGTGTCAACGATCACATCATCGGTATCGCGTCTATCGAGAGGGGACAAATACCGGCAACACAGAAAGGAACACAATCAATGCAATGCACAATATGATGCATGTTCATGACATGGCAATATGAATGTGTTTTGAGCTAATGCAACTAGCAACAGATTAAATGAAGTTGGTTTGAATATAAAATTCAAATTCAAACTCCATATGTGATTATTCAAATGCCATTTAATTGATTTGTGCTAAACAGCAGCTATAAGTTGTTCTAACATGCACGAAAGTGGTACATATGGATTCCTTGAATTTTTCTGATAATTTTTCATATATAATTTATTTAATTTGGAGTTACGGTTAATTTTCTATGATTTTTAGAAGTTTTAGGCATTTTCTGGAATTTCAGAATTAAATTAAATCCAGAAAATACTTATTGCGTCAGCCCCACGTCACAGTGACTTCAGCAGGGTCAACTGGGCGCCCCAGGTCAAACCTGACGTGTGGGGGCCACACGTCAGTGACACAGGAGCTAATCCCGGTCAAACCCAGCGCTAACTGAGGTTTGACCAGGGGTGGGGCCCACAGTCAGTGGCCTAGGGGGTTGATTAGGGCGTCATTAGGGCTAATTAAGTGTGCCACGTCGGCAGTCGCCAGAGTATCACCGGCGGCGACCATTCCGCACGGCGGCGCGGCTCGGATTCGAGCTAGGGGCATCAGTTTGGCGCGCTGAGGGCACCAGGGGATGGCCCTTGCTCCCGCGCATCCAGAGGACCAAGTGGGAGGTCGTGGGGTCGCCGGAACTCATGCCGGCGACGAGCTTTGGCGGCGATGGTGTTCGGTGGTGCTCGGGCGCGTCGCTACGGTGCATCAGTGAGCAAATGGAGAGGCTGGGCAGCACCTGCTAGTCATGGGGAGCGCTAAGAGCAGCTCAGTGAGGCCAGGGGAGCTCGGAGGCTATGCGTGCAGCAGCAATGGCGGACGGTGGCTTCGGTGCTCGTGGGAAACGGCGCTACGGCACGGAGGGAAGCATGCTGAGTTAGGGGAGAGGGTCAGTGACTCACGGCGATGACGAGGGGACGCTCGGCGAGGCCGGGGACGGTCCGGAGCCGGCGAATTTGATGAAGATGGCCGGCGGGTCCGAGGTAGAAGACGACGGCGATGGCGGCGATGCAGGGCTTCCGGAGGGCTGTGGATCGGTGGGGAGGAAGAGGGGGTCGAGGCGGAGCTCCTGGGTGCATCGGCGAGGCTAGGGGTGGCCGGTGGCCATGGGTACGGCGACGATGACGGCGAGCTCCGCTCGGTCGCGGGAGGGGAAACAGAGGAGCGAGGGGGAGGGAGGTCCAGAGAGCGAGGGAGAAGTGAGAGGGGGTCGGGGACGTTGCCACGGCGAAGCAGGAGGTGGCCGGCGTCGGCGCGCGTGCGTCCAGCACGCAGCTGCTTTGGGGCGAGGGGGAGGAAGATGACTGGCAGCTGGGCTGCACAGTAACGGGCCGCGCAGAAGCTGGGCCGGCTACAGGTAAGTGGCCCAGGTACGGGTCTTTCTCTCTCTCTCTTTTTCTAATTATCTCAGTTTTCTATTATTCTGTAAATTTAGGGCTTTATTAAAAATACTCAGACACTTTCAAAAATCATGAAACTAATCATGGCTACTGTTTAGAATATATCCAACAGTAAACATTTTAGTTTATGATTATTTGAGCATTTGAAATGTTTAATAGCATTTAAATGCCCAAATGAAAATACTATATGATTTAATTCAGTGACCAAATATGTCCTGCAAAAATATAAACCATTTTTGGTAGATGCTTCCACCTCAAACCAGAAATGTTGAACATTTTTAGAGGACATTTTGAGTTCAATGAAAAAGGTTTTATTTTGACCCTAGTTGAATTCATTTGGTGCTAGGGCTTAGTCAATCCCCATCTCAGGTTTAAATGAAATTTAAACATGATGTAACACTCTAGTGCATGCACTAGGCATTGTCAGAACTAGGGATGTGACACGGCTGCAGCCTCCGCCACCCGCATACGGTACCGCCAGCGCTCGAGGCGGCCCTTGCGGGCGGAGCGGTATGATTCGAGTAGTGCCTCCTGCTTTGCCCGCTCCGCGGTGATCTGCTCCTCCGCCTGCAGGTGCTCCTGGAGGATATGGTGGTTGTAGGCGGCGTCGGCCTGCGCCTCCCGGAACATCTCCTCACGCATCTGCCTTACCCTGTCCATATATTGGGCACGGGCCTCGGGTTATGGTGCAATACACCGGCGAGGATGGCGCGGAGGAGGGGGTTGGCGCCGGATCGTCGACTACCATGTTCTCCATTGGGACGTCGTCGTCCTCCGGCTGCCTGCCGGCCAGCCGGTCGGCAGCAATGGCTGCCATCTCTTTGTGGTCCGTCGTCCACCTACCTTGAAGAGCACTAGAGAGCGAGGAAGCCATGGTGGGTAGTAGTGGTGTGGATAGGAGAAAGGGAACGGATGCAGATGACTGCGGCTATGGCCGGCGCAGCAATTTATATAGCAATGGCGGGCGGGCAGAGGGACGGACGTGTGGCGCCGGAGTAGCCACCTCGGAAACCGCGTATTATTAATGTGTGCGGCAGATGGACGGACGGACGGCACTTGTGTCGTTTGAAGGCGGAGCAATCGCCAGCACCGGGAAGCGGGGCGACTAGCGTTGACTGTTTTGGGCGGAAAGCGCGCGCGGGCGATGAGATGCCATTAGTTGGAGAGGATGACAATGGGGACCCACCAGGTCCATAGCCTCACGTACGCAAGTGCCTCCTTATTATATATATATATATATATATATATATATATATAATTTTTTTGCTTCCTCCTGGTTTCCTGACATCACGGTCCCACACCATTGTCAACCTATGTACTCCCTCCTTTCCGGTTTATAGGGCTTATCTCAAAATTTTAGTTTTTCCATTTTATAAGGCTCAATTTGGTTGTTTTCCATCACATGTTCAGATTCCAAGGTGCATTAAATCATTGCATGGAACTATTAAGAGAAAATTGACCAATGCATGTACTTTATGCATGCATGCATTGCAACTAATGTATTGAGAAACATAATTTTTTGAGGATAACAAGAGCATTACTTAGGTTCTTTTGCAAAACTACAAAAAGTATTCCACCACTCGCCATCTACCTTGATTGGTGAGATTTTTGAATTGAGCATTATAAACCGGAAAGGACGGAGTAGTCAATAAACGAGAGAATTGCACAAGAAGCGGCCGACAGCTGGGACCAAGCAGCTCGAACAGTATTTGTGTTTTTGAGGTGTGAGCACTGCAGAGTTTTTCGATGTTTACCCCAGATATTAATTTTTCTCCTCTGAACAACAACGAAAACATCGCTACAGGTATTAACTGGGCAGGCTATGGCCCATCTAGTCGAGGCCAGATATCCGGCCCAGATATTAATTTTTTTCAAGCTGGAAATGGCTAGCCCAGCTATACTTTTTTTAGGAATACCCAGGCAAGGTCAAGTTGTTATTCTCCGCCCTGCTGGGCTGCAAATCTTTCCAAGGACGGATGCATTAGGCTTAACAAGAAAATGGGCTTTAAGAAATAATAAATGGGATGTAATTATAAAAACTGGGTAGTAACTATAAAAAAATGCACCAAACAATGATTACTTTATAAAATATTATTTTTGGATATTGAAAATTTTCATTTCATTAATTGTTGCGAGCGCAATGTTTTTTTGGATTTTTACGCAATATTAATTTATATTAAAATTGTATTTAATCTGACTAGAAATTTCTGGATAAAAATATTCGGATCCCATCAAAATGTGGGAAATTTTATTTAATTCTATTTTGAACGGTTGGTTGAAATGGGATGTACTTTTAACAAACTGTAAACGGGCTGTAGTAAATTCCATTAGAATTCAAAAATGGGCTACACATTCTTACAAATCTCAACTGGGCTATATGTTCTCTGCCACACACTTCTGGCCTTACTAAGTTCACACGTCCCCTAAAAAAATAGAGTTGACGCATCTGCAAGGCTTTGTCAACTTATAGTCAACACACGGTTCTAGCAGCAGTGGCCATTGGATGTCCATCCAACGGATGCCGTGCTTCTTCTTCAATCTCGGATATTCTAGCTTCACCCGCCCAAAAAATGATTCCTACCCCTGACATGTGGGGCGCACCGTTTCGGAAGCTGACCTGGGCTACTAAGTTGATGTACCAAGGGCTTTGTCAAATTAGTTAATATAAACGATTCTAGCTGCAGTGACCATACGATGTCCTTCCAACGGCCGTCGTGCTTCTCCAACCTCTGGTCTTCTTACTCCAGCCGCCCAAAGCAACGCCGGTCGTGCCGCCTGCTCCTGCCTCCCGTGGCCGGCTGTGCTGCCGCGGAGGCCTCACCGCCCCCTACTACTCCCACCGCTGGCCAGGCCATCCCTCCACTCACCCACACCACCTGTTATTCTGCGGCGACGGTAGCGGAGCCGAACCAGTGAACCCTCGTACTCCTCTCCGTGTGTGCATCCACTATCGTGTCTTCCCCGGCTCCGTGTTGTCCCCTTCCTAGGCCTCGCCGTCGTCCACCGCCGTGGTGCTCTCGGTGCGGCGTGGTCAACATGGTCAAGGAACGACTTCCATCGGACGTGGACTATACGTGGAGAGGCTGACAGCTGGGTCCATGGCAGCCGCAAGGAAGTGCCTCCTTATTACGCCCAAAATAATTATTCCTCCACCTGACAGCGGGGAGCCACCGGATGGGCCACCGTATTTTGCGAAAAAATGCTTTGCCCCCTGACTGCTGGGACCCACGAGCTACATCTTCGCACGCAAGGAAGTGCGTCCGGAAAAAAATGATTCGCCCCCCGACTGCTGGGACCCACCAGCTACACCTTCGCACGCAAGGAAGTGTGTCCGGGCAAAAAAACGATTCGTCCCCCTGACTGCTGGGACCCATCAGCTACACCTTCGCACGCAAGGAAGTTCGTCCGGGCAAAAAAAACAAAATGATTCACCCCCCCTGACTGCTGGGACTCACCAGCTACATCTTTGCAGGCAAGGAAGTGCCTGACAGCCGGGACCCACCTGGTCGAAGCGTACGTAGCATTGTCATCCTGGTCGCAAACGTGTACGTACATACTAGTCGATGTAGAGGCGCGCACGTGTCATAGTAGAGGTGCGCACGTGTCGTAGTAGAGGCGCGCACGTAGCATGTACACGTACGTACATCGGTCGGAGTGCAAGAAAGAAAATACGACCACGTATGTGTATGTACGGGCGGGGTTTCGAATGCCTACTCGCGCATACGTACGACGAGGGCTCGTGTTCATGGGGAGGAAATGGAATGCATCGTGTTCATGGGGAGGCAACGGAATGCGTCGTCTTCATCGGGAGGCAACAGAACACGTGGGAGCTAACCGGCTGGGTCGGAACGAAATGCGTGGTCGTGTTCGTCGGGAGGGCTTGGATGGAACAGGCGACGGAAACGAGGCCTGGCGTACCGCAAAATGGAGGAAACGGACCTCCTACGGTCGAAATGGGGGTCCTGTTGATCGGGAGGGGTGTGGCGTATCGCAAAACGGAGGAAACGGACCTCCTACGGTCGAAACGGGGGTCCTGTTGATTGGGAGGGGTGTGGCGTACTGCAAAATGGACGAAACGGACCTCCTACGGTCAAAAGGGGGGTCCTGTTGATCGGGAGGGGTGTGGCATACCGCAAAACGGACGAAACGGACCTCCTACGGTCGAAATGGGGGTCCTGTTCATCGGCAGGGGTGTGGGGTACCGCAAAACGGGACTCCACGGGATACTGTTCATCTCCACCGTCGACCTCCTCCAGCCTCCACGGGCTACCGTCGATCTCCTCTAGCCTCCACGGGCTCCTGTTCATCCAGCCTCCACCACGCGCTACTTCACCGGCTACTATTCAACCATCCCTCCACAGGCACCCCTCCACCGTCTACTGTTCATCCAGCCCTCCACACCACGAGGTCCTGTTCAACCACCCCTCCACGGCCACCCCTCCACCGTCTACTGTTCATCCATCCCTCCACACCACGGGGTCCTGTTCATCCAGAGGCAACGCCACCACTCACTGTTCATCCACCCCCCCCCAACGCTCATTGTTCATCCAATCGATCGGCTTCAGTTAGCAGCAGTAGCGAAGGAATCGCTCGATCGGGTTTAGTTAACAGCCATTGATCGATCGCTCGGGTTCAGTAACGCGTAGCCTGCAGTGCAATCGCTCGGGTTCAGTTAGAGTCCAATGCCTCGCTCGGGTTCAGTTAGAGCCAACGCCTCACACGTGTACGAGATAAACGTGCATCGCTCGGCCCCATACCTCCCACGGTAACCGGTAACTCCCTGAAATTTTCCTCCCCCTCGCTTCTACCACGGTTTTTTCCGTCATGGACGGGACAAAGAATGTCATGCAGCTGCGTCTCCGGCCTGCCCAGGATGAAAAGCCCATTTTTTGTCATGATTTTTTTTCATAGAAGTAGGAGCCCACCACATCTATGATGATACCGGGTTTTGTCACAATTATCATCATAGAAGTGTCATATGTATGACAGAAAAAAATTTTGTTCGGCCCAAAATGTCACGGATGTGTCTTTTTTTTGTAGTGATATAAACCAGAGGGTTTAATCCGTAGGACAAGAACAATCAGAATCATAGGCTAGTTTCTAGGGTTTAGCCTCTACAATCTCGTGGTAGATCAACTCTTGTAATACTCATATCATCAAGATCAATCAAGCAGGAAGTAGGGTATTACTTCCATAGAGAGGGCCCGAACATGGGTAAACATTGTGTCCCCCGCCTCCTATTACCATTAGCCTTAGACGCACAGTTCGGGACCTCCTACCCGAGTTCCGCCAGTTTTGACACCGACAGGCGTAGCTATCGATCTGCTCTAGATGGTCAAGCGAGTAGGCCCGCAGTATGAAGCCGCCGAATATGAAGATCTGTCCGAGGAGGAAAACCTCACCCTGGATCGCCTCGTTGTGGATGATTGAAGGAGCCATCAAGCCTTATCGTGACGACACAGTGGAACTCTCAATGAAAGCACAATGTCGGTGTCAAAATCGGCGGATCTCGGGTAGGGGGTCCCGAACTGTGCGTCTAAGGCTAATGGTAACAGGAGGCGGGGGACACAATGTTTACCCAGGTTCGGGCCGTCTCTATGGAGGTAATACCCTACTTCTTGCTTGATTGATCTTGATGATATGAGTATTACAAGAGTTGATCTACCACAAGATCGTAGAGGCTGAACCCTAGAAACTATCCGATGATTATGATTGTCCTCGTCCTATGGACTAAACCCTCCGGTTTATATAGACACCGGAGGGGGATAGGGTTACATAGAGTCGGTTACAGAGAGGGAAATCTACATATCTGAATTTCCAAGCTTGCCTTCCACGCAAAGGAGAGTCCTACCCGGACACGGGACGAAGTCTTCAATCTTGTATCTTCATAGTCCAACAGTCCGGCACAAGTACAAAGTCCGGTTGTTCGAGGACCCCTAATCCAGGACTCCCTCACCGGGGGCCATAGGATTCACTAGTGCCTTCTCTCAGATAGCAAATAATACGGTGGGTGAACAAATTACTGCCGAGCAATTGATAGAAGAGTAGATAATTATGACGATATCTAAGGCAATGATCATGAACATAGGCATCACGTCCATGTCAAGTAGACCGAAATGATTCTGGATCTACTACTATTACTCCACACATCAACCGGTGACCGCTATCCAGCATGCATCTAGAGTATTAAGTTCATAAAGAACGGAGTAATGCATTAAGTAAGATGACATGATGTAGAGGAATTAACTCAAGCAATATGATGAAAACCCCATCTTTTTATCCTCGATGGCAACAATACAATACGTGCCTTGCTGCCCCTACTGTCACTGGGAATGGACACCGCAGATTGAACCCAAAGCTAAGCACTTCTCCCATTGCAAGAAAAACCAATCTAGTAGGCCAAACTAAACCGATAATTCGAAGAGACTTACAAAGATATCAAATCATGCATATAAAAATTCAGAGAAGACTCAAATAATATTCATAGATAATCTGATCATAAATCCACAATTCGCCGGATCTCGGCAAACACACCACAAAAGAATAATACATCGAATATGTCACATCCCTAGTTCTGGTATGACCTAGACTAGCTAGTCATGTGTGCATCATGTTTAAATTTCATTTAAGTTTGAAATGAGGATTCGTGAAACCCTCAGAATCTTTTCTGGAATTGACCCAAATAAAAATTGCTCCAAAAAAGGTCCAAGAAAATGTTCATGTTGCTCTCTGAAAATATTGGACAGAGATAAAAATAAAGCCAATATTTTTAGGAGCCCATAAGTATTTATTTTGGGCATTTGGAATTAATGTAGTAAATATTTGCTTTGGATATATATTGTTATATATATAATATAGTCCAAAAATTATGCCAATTGTTGAGGAGCTCTTGAATAATACCACTAGTTCCTACAAAATTTGGCATCAGAAAATAAAATGATTTAGTATTATTATTAAATCAAAACATATGTCAGGAAAATAGAAAAGAAACAAAATGGGAAAAAACGTACCGCGCGCTTACCTGCAGCCGTTCGGCCCAGCACTGTGCGGCCTGGCCTGGCCCAGCGGCCAACAGGCCGGCCCAGCCCACCACCGCCGTCGTCCTCGTGGCGCTAGTCGGCCAGGCGTGTGGCCGACGCGCGCACAAGGGCAGAG
Organism: Triticum aestivum; assembly: GCF_018294505.1. Classification (NCBI taxonomy): domain Eukaryota; kingdom Viridiplantae; phylum Streptophyta; class Magnoliopsida; order Poales; family Poaceae; genus Triticum; species Triticum aestivum. The sequence goes on along the minus strand of NC_057804.1, from coordinate 164,336,796 downwards.
CGCCACGCCACCAGCTCGCCTGCCTGCCTCCCCTGCCAGCGCGACACCGCGATGCCTCTTCTCGGTGCCGCCTTGACCTCCCTGGCCTATCCACTCCTCCACTCCTCTCGTCTGATCTGTCCCTCGCGGCCGCCCGAACGAGCCGGAGTGCGCCGACGAGCACCACCATGGCCACCGTGCCACCCTGACCTCACCGATGTGTCCCCGAGCTCTGTCACGATGTCATCGTCCTCTCCGCCAAGCCACGCAAGTGGAAGCGCCTGTAGCGTCGTCCCCGACCCCTTCTTCCTCCTTGGGTCACCGGAGACCCCCTTTGCCGCTACGACCGCTCCGGTTCCTCCCCGACCTCGCCGACCCATTCGTCGTGACCTCTGTGAGCTACTAGCCATTCTCCCCCTCTCCGTTCTCCTCCTCGCACAACGTAGCCACCGCGTCGCCTGCGCCCGAATGCGCCACCACCTGCGCTCGCCGTCGACGCGCCTCCGGTGACCATTTGGTCCACCGGGCGTGTCCATCACCCTCGCCGCATCACGCACGCACACACCAGCACTCCAGCTCTCCCGCACGCCCACCATAGCGCCGCTCGCGCCTCACCCGAGCTCCTCGCTGTCACCTCCGGCCACCCCAGGCCCGGCTGGCACCACCGCCTGACGCACGCTGGTCTGGGCTCTCGAACGAGCCAATCCATGCTGCGAACAGGGCACCGTAGCCCGTTTCCGCGGCGCTCCGCCGTCTCGGGCCTCGCCTGCGGCTTAACACCGGTGGGGTGGACCGCTTTGACCGCGCCGGCCTGTCAGGTGGGTCCGGCTCGTCAGGTGATTAGCTTAAGCTAATCACCATCTAACCTAACCCCCTAACATTGAAAGTGGGCCCCGGCACCCCTAATCTTTTAATTAGGCTTAAACTAATCCTTGTTTAACCCTGAGTCACTGATGTGTGGACCCCACACGTCAGATTTGACCTGGTCAGCACCGTTGACTGCTGACGCAGGCATGACGCAATGCTGACGCAATTAACCTTTTCTGGTTTAAATTTTAATCAGGAAAGTCCAGAAAATGCTATAAACTTCAAAAATTCATAGAAATTCAACCGTAGCTCGGATTGAAATAATTTATATATGAAAAATTATCAGAAAAATGCAATCTAACCACCTGTAACAGTTTCATGCATGACAAACCAACTTATACCTGCTGTATGGGTGAAAACACATGAATGGCTTTTATAAAGGCTTATTTTGGAGTTGCACTTGAACCCTTGGTTCAAATGGACTTCATTCAAATAGAATGCTAAATGCATTAGCACAAACCACATCACATCTACATGCCATGTTCATGCATCATATTGTTGCATAGTTGAAACCCACTAGCATGTGTAGGAGTTGATTGAGCCATGTTGTGTTCCTACCATGCCATGCCTGCTATTGCTTAGAGTGTGTCAGGTCTGATTCATTCGGAATGAATTGGAGTATTATGATATGTTTTGGTGCTGAGAGTGAAGTCTGTGAACATGATTTGGTAAAGGTAGCGGTGAGAGGCCATGTAGGAGTACATGGTGGGTTGTCTCACTGGAACCGTCCTTAAGCACTGAGTTCTATGCATGTTGTCCAATGACTCTATACTACCACACACTGGACTCCAGGTGCTCCAAGCCCTCTCGACTTATTAACCAACTTGATCTCTGTCCAGGAGTCGCAACTAGTTTCTGGTGTTTGTAGGTAGTGCTATTTTTCTACCAAGTGGCACCCGGCAGGGTGGGCTTGGGACAGACTAGGCACACGTGGCCTGGTGTACCGAGTGGCACCCGGATGGTGGGCTCGGGAACCCTGCACACATCATTTGGGGCCATGAGCAACACCTCGGCCGGATCTCCTCGCGGATGGAACCCGAATAGGCGATAAACCTGGACTAGGGTCTTGTGTGGTTAGTTAGGTCGTGTCCGACACCCGCGCCAGGCTTCTGCTTGAAGGTTGCCGAGATACATGACGTGTACATGGCGGTAAGTGGTGAGAGCATGTGTGAAGAAGTACACCCCTGCAGGGTTAACATGATCTATTCGAATAGCCGGGTCCACGGTTATGGACTTCTTGGATGCTTACGTGGTACATAGACAACTTGAAGTGGATACTCTAAAATGCTCAAGACAAGTGTGAGTGCTATGGATGGCCTTCTCATAGGGAGACAGGGATGAATCCATAGTAGTGTATTGTGTGGTGATTAGTGGACTCGTGTGCGCCATCTCACCTCAAAGAAGTTTCTCGTAGTCGTAGAACAGGATTGCCACTGAGTCAAAGCTGGCTTGCTGCAACTAAACCCCACATTACCTTCTTGATACAAGTGCATGTATAATAGGATCTGATGTAAGTCTTGCTGAGTACCTTTATACTCATGTTGCTTTATTTATGTTTTTGCAGCGGAGACTTCGGTCTTACTAGTGTTCTCGTGGACTTCGACAAGTAGCTTGTACCTCAGCTACAATCTTGTTAGGATGTTGTAGATAGTCAAGCTCCTCAGCCTTTTTCATTTGTAGATGTTTGTACTCAGGCATGTAATGCTTCCGCTTGTTGCTTGTTTGCACTGAATGTTGGGTCATGTGATCCCTGTTTGTAATAAATGCTATGATGGCTCTTTGAGCCTTATCTATATGAGTTGTTGAGTTATGTTGTGATGCCATGTTGTACAGCACATACTTGTGTGTTATGTGTACGTGTAATGTGTATTGCTATGTGTGGGATCTGACTATCTTGTTGTCTATCGTTAGTAGCCTCTCTTACCGGGAAATGTCTCCTAGTGCTTCCACTGAGCCCTGGTAGCTTGCTACTGCTCCGGAACACTTAGGCTGGCCGGCATGTGTCCTTCTTCGATCCTGTGTCTGTCCCTTCGGGGAAATGTTACGCGGAGTCTACTGGAGTCCTGTTAGCCTGCTACAGCCCGGTTTATCAGAGTCCTGCTAGCCCAGTTTCTACAGCCCGGATTCACTCGCTGATGACCGACACATTCGATGTTGGGTCATGTATGCCTGTCCCTGTAAGTTAGTGCCACTTTAGGTTCATGACTAGCCATGTCAGCCCGGGTTCTTTGTCATATGGATGCTAGTGGCACTATCATATACGTGTGCCAAAAGGCGCAAACGGTCCCGGGCATGGTAAGGCGACACCCGTGGGAATACCATGCGTGAGGCCGCAAAGTGATATGAGGTGTTACATGCTTGATCGGTGTGACTTAGGATCGGGGTCCTCACAGAATAGATCTCCAAGAACATCGAGGAGAATATAGTATTGAGAAAGAGAGAGAGAAGAAGCCATCTAGCTACTATCTATGGACCCATAAGTCTGTGGTAAACTACTAACGCTTCATCAGAAGGGTAATGGTGTTGATGTAGAAGCCCTCCGTGATCGAATCCCTCTTCGGCAGGACGCGGGAAAAGGCCCCTAGATGGGATCTCACAGGTGCAGAAGATTGCGGTGGTGGAAAAGTGTTTTCGTGGCTCCCCCTGATGTTTTGGGGGTATAAGAGTATATATAGGCGAAAGAATTAGGTCAGGAGAGCTCCGAGGGGCCCACGAGGTAGGGGCGCGCCCTCCTGTGATGCCCCTGATTCAATCGTACACTAATCATGCATGCAAATGTGTACGATCAAGATCAGTGACTCATGGGAAGATATCACAACACAACTCTAAAAGTAAAATAAGTCATACAAGCATCATATTACAAGCCAGTGGCCTCGAGGGCTCAAATACAAGTGCTCGAACATAAACGAGTCAGCGAAAGAAACAATATCTGAGTGTAGACGTAAGTTAAACAAGTTGCCATAAGATGACTAGCAAAAACTGGGATACAGATCGAAAGAGGCACAGGCCTCCTGCCTGGGGTCCTACTAAACTACTCCTGGTCGTCATCAGCGGCCTGCACGTAGTAGTAGGCACCTCCAGTGTAGTAGGAGTCATCATCGACGGTGGCGTCTGGATCCTGGGCTCCAACATCTGGTTGCGGCATCCGAGAAGAAAAGGAAAGAGGGGGAAAAGAGGGAGCAAAGCAACCATGAGTACTCATCCAAAGTACTTGCAAGAAAGGATCTACACTACATATGCATGGGTATATGTGTAAAGAGGCAATTTCGATGGACTGAACTGCAGAATGCCAGAATAAGAGGGGGGTAGCTAGTCCTATCAAAGACTACGCTTCTGGCAGCCTCCGTCTTGCACCATGTAGAAGAAAGTAGATTGAAGTCCTCCAGGTAGCATGCATAGCATAATCCTACCCGGCGATCCTCCCCTCGCCGCCCTATGGAAAAGCGATCACCGGGTTGTCTCTGGAACTTGTCTGGGTGTGTTTTATTAAGTATCTGGTTCTAGTTTTCATAAGGTCAAGGTACAACTCTGGGTCGTCCTTTTACCGAGGGACATGGCTATTCGAATAGATAAAATTCCCTGTAGGGGTGCACCACATAACACAACATGCTCGATCCCTCTGGCTAGACACACTTTCCTGGGTCATGCCCGGCCTCAGAAGATCAACACGTTGCAGCCCCACCTAGGCCTAACAGAGAGGTCAGCATGTCCGTCAATATCATAAGCACGCAGGGGTCTGGGCCCATCGCCCATTGCACACCTGGATGTTGCGTGGGAGGCCAGAAGCAGACCTAGCCTCCCTAATACAAGAGCAGGCATTCTAGTCCAATTCGGTGCGCGCCGCTCAGTCGCTGACGTCTAGAAGGCTTCGTATGATACCACGACATCGAGTGCCCATAATTGTTCCCACGTAGTTGGTTAGTGCGTATAGGCCAGTAGCCAGAGTCAGATCAAATACCAAGATCTCGTTAAGCATGTTATTTTGAAGTAACCACGGACACCGATCGTGGCCAGGCCCACCTCTCACCTAGGTGGTCTCAACCTGCCCTGTCGCTCCGCCTCAAAGTAGCACTCGGGGGCCGTCGGGAACCCAGGCCCACCACTACCTGGATGGAGCCACCTGTCCTTTCAGCCCCTATATCTGAATCACTTGCGGGTAATCTACGAGCCGACCCGACTTTAGTCACCATCTGTATAGTATATGTATGTATAGTATAAACCTGTGATCAGCTCCCGAGTGATCACGACCCGATAGTATAGCAAGGCAGACTGACAAAAATGTAGGGCCACTGATGATAAACTAGCATCCTATACTAAGCATTTAGGATTGTGGGTAAGGTATCGACAACTGTAGCAACAATGACAGGCTATGCAACAGAATAGGATTAACCGAACAGTAACATGCTACACTATTCTAATGCAAGTAGTAGAGAGAAGAATAGGCGATATCTAGTGATCAAGGGGGGGGGGGCTTGCCTGGTTGCTCCGGCAAGAAGGAGCGGTCGTCAACTCTATAGTCGAACTGGGCAGTAGCAACGTCGGTTTCGTAGTCTACCGGTCAGAAGAGGGGGAAGAAACAATAAATACAATGCAAACATAAGCATGACGATGCATGACATGACAATGAGCGGTGTTAGGTGTGCCCTAACGCGACAGTGGGTGGTACCAGCGAAGTGGGGAAACATCCGGGAAAGTATCCCCGGTGTTTCAAGTTTTCGGACAAATGAATCGGAGGTGAAATGTTGCAAGTTCGCTATGCTAGGGACGCGTGGCTGACGAACGGGTTGCGTATTCAGATGCATCTCATCGTTTTGAGCAACTTTCATGTACAAAGTTTTTCCATCCGAGTTACGGATTATTTGATATTAATTTTTAAAGTTTGAAATCATTTTCTAAATATTATTATTAAATTAATTCGAAATTAGTATTGCATCAGCATGATGTTAGCATGAAATCAGCAGTCAACGTTGACCGTTGACCTGGTCGACCTGACATGTGGGGTCCGCATGTCATTGACTGTTCAGGCTAATAAGAGTTTAGTTAAGTTAACTAGTGATAGGTTAATCTAATCGGGATTAATTAACTTAATTAATTCTTGAATTAATTATTATTTTTATAAAACGTTCCGGGGCGTGCCCCCCTTGTCATTGGGCCAAAGGGCCACAGCGGGTTGGGCTAACGGGTGCTGCCCAAACGGGCAAGGGGAAAGCGGGCGACGGGCGAACGGGTGCGGGTGCTCGCACCCGAGGCCACGAGAGGCGAGGGCGAGTGCACCCAGGGCCTTGGTGGCCAGCGACGGCGGAAGCAACACCGGGCGCGAGGAGCAGCGGGGCGACTGCGGAGCAGGCAGGCGTCGCCGTGGGCGCGCGGGAGCGCGACCAGGCACGCGCGGGGCGCACCCGGGAACGGAGTGGGTGCACGCGAGGGAGCAGCGGGTTGCGGCGGTGCGTTGAGAAGAATAGGCACACGGTGATAGGGGAGCAGGTGCGCGGCCACACGCAAGGCGCGGGCACTCGGCCAGGCCGCGGTGCAGGGAGGGGCCGCGGTGAGCGAGCGTGCGCACAACAGAGGAGGCCGGGGCGGGCTGCTGCGAAGAGGGGAGATCCGGTCGCGGCAAGGCAGGATGCGAGGCGGCGGTTACGAGCACGGCAGGGCGGAGCTGCGGGGCAGCGGCACTAGGTACAGTGGCCAGCGAGCACGGGGCGATGAGTGAGCGGCGCCGGTAACTACGTGCAGAGAGAGAGGGACGAGACCGAGGGGGCTCTCACGGGGGGGGGGGGGGTTTGCAGGGCACGGGACAGTGGGGGCGAGGGGGGGGGACGGAGATGACTCGGTGGAGAGGAAGAAGGCCGGCGGGGAGGCTACGGCGACGATGTGGCCGCGGCGGCGGCCGGCGGGGTCGAGCCCCCAAGCCCCGATCTGATATGGATCGTGGGAAGGAGAGGAAAGGCATGGAGAGAGTGAAGGGGCGAGTAGGGAGACGGGGTGGGTGTTAGGGTTTGGGGGGGGGAGAGGTTATGGAGAGAGTGGGGGGAGGCTAGGCCAGGTGGGCTGGCCGGCTAGCTGGGCCAGTGGGCCATGGGGGAGGGGGAGGTTCCCATTTTTTGTTAGTTTTAGTCTTTGTTTTTCTTTTTCGTTTTTATCTTCTTTCTTTCCTATTTTAATTCCTTTTAAATATTTAGGCCTTTTATAAAAAGTACGGTTCCTTCACCATAAATACCTAGGCATATATTTGCACACTCCAAACATTTTTGTTTTAATGTTTCAAAACTTTGGTTGTCTGCCATTAATTCAAATTTCGATTCGAAACATTTTGAACTAACACGCGATGAGCAACAGTAAACGAGGTGATGTGGCGTCATTAGCATGGGTCACTGTAGCATAATTATCCGGGCGTTACAAATCTCCTCCACTACAAGAAATCTCGTCCCGAGATTTTAGGAGGTAGAAGGAAACAGTGCGGGGTACTCTTCGCGCAGACGATCCTCACGTTCCCAAGTGGCTTCATCTTGAGAATGGTCCAACCACTAAACTTTGAGGAACTTGATCGCCTTCTGAAGTGTGCGGCGTTCAGCTTGGTCGAGAATGCGGACCGGATTCTCTTTATAGGAGAGGTCCTGTTACAACGCGAGCACTTCATGATCCACTGCTCGGATTGGGTCCTTGAAGCAGCGGTGGAGTTGCAACACGTGGAACACATCGTGAACCTGAGAAAGGTTCGGCGGAAGCTCCAGTTGGTATGCCACTTTTCAATGCCTTTCCAAAATAGTGAAAGGACCAATATAGCGAGGAGCTAGCTTTCCCTTGATCCCGAAGCGGTGAGCACCCTTCATTGGTGTGACTCGAAGATAAGCCTTTTGGCCAGGTTGATAGACCATGTCCTTATGATGACGGTCATACTGACTCTTCTGACGTGACTGAGTAGTCTTGAGATTCTCGCGAATAATGCGAACTTGTTCTTCGGCATATTGGATAATATCCGGATCGAAGAGTGGAAGTTCCCCAGTTTCTGACTAGTTCAGAGGGGTTTGCACTTTCGTCCATATAACACTTTGAAGGGGACCATATTCAGACTGGCTTGATGGCTATTATTATAAGAGAACTCGGGAGAGATTCCTCTGATTTCTTGCCGAAGGAAATAACACAAGCTCGAAGCATGTCTTCGAGAACTTGGTTGACACATTCAACTTGCCCTTGTGACTAAGGATGAAAAGCAGTGCTGAAAGACATATGAGTCCCCATAGCTTCTTGGAAACTTGCCCAGAATCTTGAAGTGAATAAACTGCCATGGTCTGAATTGGTTACCAATGGAATACCATGAAGTGAGACAATTCTGGACATGTAGAGGGTTGCCAGCTGACTAGCAGTGATCGTTTCTTTGAGAGCGAGAAAATGTGCAACTTTAGAAAGCCGGTCAATGACGACAAGAATAGCATCGTTACCTTTCTGCGATTTGGGTAATCCAGTGATGAAGTCCGTTTCAACATGGTCCCATTTCCATTCAGGAATAGAGATAGGTTGCAGAGTTCCAGCAGGCCTTTGATGCTCTGCTTTTATACGACAACAAACGCACACTCGGTAACATAACAAGCAATGTTTTGCTTCATATTAGACCACCAGAATATCTGACGAATATCTTGGTACATCTTGGTGCTACCGGGATGAATAGACAGAGGCATATCATGAGCTTCTTTCAAAACCCTTGGAGTCAGATTCAGGTTTTCACTTGAACATGGCACCACTAGGAGGCCTTTGAAGTACAAGGTCCCATCATCGACAATAGTGAAGAATGTGGTATTTCCTTCTGAGAGATAGCATTTAATCTTCTCGACTTTAGTGTCCTAATGTTGAATAGTCTTGATATCGCCCATGAGATCTGGCATGACAGCGAGGGTATTTAGAGAACCCTAAGAAACAACACGAAGATTCATCTTTTCAAACTCTGGTGGAGGGGGAGCGAGTGCACCAGGAGGAACAATATGGAGGTTCAGCTTTCTGAATTCCTCAACAAGCAAGGACTGAACTTTGTGAACCTGGAGGTGATTGCAATATGACTTGCGTCTCAAGGCATCAACCATTACATTAGCCTTGACTGGAGTATAGGAGATACCCAAGTTAAAATCTGCAATAGTATCCATCCATCTTTGCTGACGAAGGTTCAGGTCTGGCTGAGTAAACAGATACCTCAGACTTTGGTGGTCGGTGAAGATCTCGCAACATTTACCGAGAAGGTAATGTCACCACTGTTTCAGTGCATGTATAACCGCAACAAGCTCGAGGTCATGAACTGGATAGTTTTCTTCATGAGGGCGCAATTGTCGAGAGGCATAAGCAATGACCTTACGCTCTTGCATTAGGACAACGCCTAGGCCTTGATGTGAAGCATCACAATAAATGACGAAGCCCTTCTTAGTATCAGGTGGAGCAAGCACTGGGTCAGAAGTCAACCTGTCTTTGAGTGCCTGGAAACTTTCCTGACACTTTTATGTCCACTCAAACTTGACGCCCTTATGAAGCAGGTTAGTCAGAGGTCTAGCAATCTTGGAGAAGTTCTCGATGAATCGACGACAATAGCTAGCAAGTCCGAAAAACTTCTAACTTGTGTGACATTCTTCGAAGGAGTCCAATCAAGAATAGCCTGAACTCGCTCGGGGTTGACGGTGATACCATCCTTGGAGATGACATGCCCAAGATAGGTTACTTGGGGAAGCCAGAATTTGCACTTGGAGAACTGGGCATAGAGTTGATGCTCTCTAATCTATTCCAGAACAAGACAAAGATGTTCAACATGTTCTTCTTCATTCTTGGAATATACAAGGATATCATCCAGATAAACCACGACAAACTTGTCGAGGTATTCCATAAAGATATAGTTCATCAGATGAGAGAATGTGGCTAGAGCATTGGTTAATCCAAAAGACATGACGGTGTAATTGTAAGATCCATAGCGAGTCACAAATGTGGTCTTTCGGATATCCTCTTCACGAACACGGATCTGGTGGTGACCCAACCTCAAGTCGAGTTTAGAGAACACTGACGAACCAGCCAGTTGATCATATAGATCATTGATCCGAGGAAGAGGATATTTGTTCTGAATGGTACCTAGGTTAATAGGACGGTAGTCTTGGACCAATCGGTTTGTCCCATCCTTCTTCTTAACAAAGAGAGTAGGTGCTCCCCAAGGAGAGCAACTTGGGCGAATGAAACCACTTCGTAGAGATTTGTCGATTTCCTCCTTAAGCTCAATGAGTTCATGCGGTGGCATCTTGTAGGGTCATTTGGCTATATGAGTGGTCCCTGGTTTTAAGTCGATGATGAATTCGACAACTCTAGCAGGTGAATCCCTGGAAGTTCTTGAGGAAAGGCATCTTGGAATTCGCGAAAGACAGGAATGTTTTCAATGCCCTCGAGGGGTGCAACGTTCAATTCGTTCAAGGCATAAAGCCTTGCCTCAGCATTCTAAACCAGACAAGCATTGTAGCTAATTATTTCATCAGAAGGGTGTAGCAGATGGACGGTTTAGTGGTGCAAACTATAGAAGCATTATGTGCTTTTAACCAATTCATTCCCAGAATGAGATCAATGCTAAAGGACTTCAGTACGATGGGAGAGACAAGGAACTCCAGTCCTTCAATTTCAACAAGGACGTCTTTGCAAATCATGGAGGTCCGACATTGGCCCGCAGGGGTGTGCACTAATAGAGAAGCGTTCATGTCCTCACATTTAATGTCATGCAAGCATGCAAAATCTTCTGACATGAATGAGTGCGATGCACCTGTATCAAATAAAACAGATGCTGGTACTAAATTTACGAGGAGTGTACCCATCACAATAGCAGGCTAGTCTTGAGCTTCGTTCAGATCAACGTGTGTTAGACTATGTATAGCTTCTGTATTTGTGTACGTATATTGTACCTATTGTAACACACCCATTATATATATGAGATAAGCCACCCCTAGAGGGTTGTGCTGGTCCCCCCCAAAACTTATTGTTTTACATGGTATCACGCTAGGTTACGACCGCTTCCGCTCAAAACCCTAATACCCGCACCACCGTCGCCGCCGCTTTCACCGCCGCGCCACCGATCGCGCCGCCGCCATGTCGAGCACCGCCACGACTGGTTCCACCGCCGCGGGACTCCTCCCGGCCTCCCTTGCGGCTCTACTCAACCTCCCGTTGGACGCCGTCGCCCTCCCAGCCCCGCTCGGGACCCGGAGCATTGGCTCCGTCTACTCGACACCGCCGGCGCCCTCGCTCGGGCGCGACCTCGCGGTCTACACCGCGGCGCCGCCGTCCGCCACCGATCCTGCGGGCCTTGCCCCGCCGCTCCTGCCGGCCACGCCTGACACCGCCTCGATGGTGGGGTTTGCAGCGTCCGCCCCGGCCGCGGGCTTTGCGGCGTCTGCCCCGGCCGCGGTGCTGCCTACCCCCGCACCGACTCCGGTGCCTCCGGCTGCCTCCATGGTGCTTGCACCCGAGGCAGCCTCTTCGATGGGACCGTCATCACCGCCGCCGTTTCACTTCGGTCATCTCATCACCATCAAGCTCTCTGCCGACAACTACATCTTCTGGCGTGCGCAGGTTCTTCCGCTCTTGGGGAGCCATTATCTGCTCGGCTATGTCGACGGATCTCTTCCCTGCCCCCCCGCACTGGTGGACAGCGTGCATGGTCCGGTCTACAATCCGGCCCATCGCGTCTGGACGGGGTAGGACCAGGCGTACCTCTCCTCCATCCAGGGGTCGCTCTCGCCGGCTGTCGCCAGGCTTGTTGTTTTCGCGAAGACGTCTCATGAGGCCTAGACCATCCTTGAGTGCACCTTCGCGGCGCAGTCTCAGGACCGTGTCTCTGCACTCCGTCGTCAGCTTGGCGAGTGTCAGAAGCTTGACTCCACTGCCACTGAGTTCTACAATAAGGTCAAGGGCCTCGCCGATACGTTGGCCTCCATTGGTCAGACCCTCACCGACTTCGAGTTCAACTCGTTTATTGTCAATGGTCTTGATGAGGAGTATGATGCCTTAGTCGAGATCATCAACGAGCGGGGCAACTCGACACCCATGCTGGCACACGAGGTTTTCTCCCACCTCCTTCTCACTGAGCAACGGGTCGAGACACGCCGCTCCCGGGGCAATGGCTCCCTCTTGGCCAACGCCGCCACCAAGGGTGGTCGCTCTTCTTCATCATCCCGGGCTCCTTTGGGGCTGCCACCACCGTCCGCCTCGGCCCCCCCTCCTACTGCAACATTACCGGGGGCTGGCGGTCCGCGTGTGTGTCAGCTTTGTGGCCGCGATGGGCACTGGGCCTCCAAGTGTCACAAGCGCTTCCAGCGAAGTTTCCTTGGTCTTGGAAATGACGGCAAGGATACACGCAACAATGCCCGTCAGGTCGCCATGGCTGATCGTCCGGCGCCGCAGAAGCAACAGGGACACACTCAGTCCTACTCCATCGATCCACACTGGTACATGGACTCTGGGGCGACAGAGCATCTGACTAGTGAGATGGGGAAGCTTCACACTCGTGAACCTTGTCATGGTTCTGACAAGATCCACACCGCCAATGGAGCAGGTATGCACATCTCTCATATTGGTCAAGCATCTCTTCTCACTAGACATGCCAATAGGAGTCTTAAGCTTCGCAATGTTCTTCGAGTTCCTTCTGTGACACGTAATCTTCTTTCAGTTCCTAAACTCACACGTGATAATAATGTGCTTTGTGAATTTCACCCTTTTGATCTTTTTATTAAGGATCGGGGCACGAGGGACATTCTTCTTAGTGGGCGGTTGTGCCAGGGCCTCTACCGTCTGGAGCATCCTGGCGTCGCCTGCGTTTTCAGTGGAGTTCGGGTCTCTCCGTCACAGTGGCATGCTCATCTTGGTCACCCGGCCACACCTATTGTTCGTCATATTTTGCATCATCATGAGCTTCCTAGCCTGTCTAGTAATAAAGATGTAGCAGTGTGTGATGCTTGTCAGCAGGGGAAGAGTCATCAACTTCCTTTTTCAGAGTCCAGTCGTGAGGTGAAACATCCTTTAGAACTTGTGTTTTCAGATGTATGGGGTCCTGCTCAGACTTCTGTCCGTGGTCACAATTACTATATCAGTTTCGTTGATGCTTATAGTCGCTTTACCTGGCTTTATCTTATCAAACGTAAATCTGATGTGTTTGACATTTTTGTTCAGTTTCAAAAACATGTTGAACGCCTTCTCAAGCACAAAATTGTTCATGTCCAGTCGGACTGTGGAGGCGAGTATCGCAACCTCAACTCCTTCTTTCAGTCGGTTGGGATAGCTCATCGTTTAGCATGTCCACATACACATCAGCAGAATGGTTCAGTAGAACGTAAGCATCGTCACATTGTTGAAGCTGGTCTTACTCTTTTGGCCCATGCATCTGTTCCGTTTTGGTTTTGGAGTGATGCTTTCACCACTGCATGCTTTCTCATAAACCGTACTCCCACTCGTGTTTTAAACATGAAGACTCCCATTGAGGTTCTCCTTAATGAACAACCTGATTATACCTTTTTCAAGGTTTTTGGGTGTGCTTGCTGGCCGCACCTTCGTCCATATAACAAGCACAAGCTTGAGTTCCGTTCCAAGAAGTGTGTTTTTCTTGGCTATAGCTCTCTTCATAAAGGTTACAAATGTCTTCATGTTCCCACAAATCGTGTCTATATATCTCGGGACGTCGTGTTTGATGAGCATGTTTTTCCCTTTGCAAAACTTCCTGTGTCCACTGCCGAACCACCACCTCTGCATTCATCCTCTGTTGCTTCTGACCAATTTGATGATGTTGCATACTCTCCTGTGCTGTTACCTAACCATGGTGCAGGAACCGGACGTGGGGCTCGCTTGGAGTTGTCGGAGGATTCACCATCATCATCGCCGCCCTCTGATGGGCACGTCGATCGCCCTATGTTGCATGGCATCGATTGGCGTGCCCCTGCACGGTCGGCCGAGGAGCCCGTCGCGCCGAGCTTGTCCACTGCTCGGCCTGCTACGTCAGCACCCGCCGAGTCTCCAGTGGCTCGGCCCTCTACGTCGGAGTCGTCTACGGCTCGGCCCGTCACGCCGCCTTCGCCCATGGCTCGGCCTGCGACACCGGCCTCGCCAGTGCCTCGGCCCACTATGCCAGGCTCGCCCTCGGCTCGGTCTGTGACGCCGGCATCGCCAACAGCTCCGTCTGCACCGCTAGCATCGCCTGTGGGCCGGGCTGCTACGCCGACTACGCCTGAGGACACCGCGTCTGGCTCCTCGTCACCTGCACCAGCTGACTCGTCTACATCACTATCCTCCAGCCCATTGCCGGCTGCTCCGTCGACCTCAGCGGCTCCTATGTCCCGACCACATACACGCAGTCGCAGTGGCATTTTCAAACCTAAGGAACGTAAGGATGGTACTATTGCTTGGTTGGCTGCTTGTTTGGCTGCTGCTGTTGCGGATCCGTCCTCTGAGCCCCACTCATATCAGGCAGCCATGCGCGTTCCTCTTTGGCGACAGGCTATGGAGCAGGAGTTTCATGCTCTTCTTCGTAACAAGACATGGACTCTCGTTCCTCCATCACCACGGGTAAATGTTATTGACTCCAAATGGGTATTCAAAGTGAAGAAGCATTCGGATGGATCTATTGAGCGTTACAAAGCGCGCCTTGTTGCTTGAGGATTTCAGCAGCACCATGGTCTTGACTATGAGGACACATTCAGTCCCATCGTCAAGCCTACCACCATTCGGCTTCTTCTTTCTCTTGCTGTTTCTTGTGGTTGGTCACTTTGTAAACTTGATGTGGAGAATGCTTTTCTCCATGGATTCTTGGAGGAAGAGGTTTATATGAAACAGCCGCCTGGTTTTTCTGATCCTGATCATCCTGACCATATCTGTCGTCTCACCAAAGCACTCTATGGTCTGAAGCAAGCTCCTCATGCTTGGCATGCCCGCCTTGCCTCTGCCCTTCGTGCTCATGGGTTTGTGTCGTCCACTGCTGACTCTTCATTATTCCTTCTACAGAAGCCAGAAGTCACTATGTATCTTTTGGTATATGTCGATGATATTATCCTTGTCAGCTCTTCTCAGTATGCTGCTGATGCTCTTGTCTGCTCTCTTGGTGCTGATTTTGCGGTCAAAGATCTTGGGAAGCTTCACTACTTTCTTGGACTTCTCATGTTGATGGTCTTGTTCTTACGCAGAAGAAGTACTCATTGGATTTGATGCAGCGAGCTGGTATGCTGAAGTGCAAACCGACTACCACACCTATGTCGTCTACCGACAAGATCAGAGTTGTTGATGGTGAGCTTCTGTCTCCTGCGGATGCCACAGAGTACAGGAGCATTGTTGCTGGGCTTCAGTACTTGACGATCACGAGACCAGATATCTCTTATGCTATTAACAGGGTTTGTCAGTATCTTGAGGCTCCTAGAGACACTCATTGGGTTGTTGTTAAACGCATTCTTCGTTATGTTCAGTTCACGGTGACATTTGGGATGCATATTCGGCCGACTTCCTCTCGGGTTCTTTCGGCCTTCTCTGATGCAGATTGGGCTGGCAGTCCAGATGACAGGCGATCCACGGGGGGTTATGCAGTGTTCTTTGGCTCAAATTTGATCGCCTGGAGTGCTCGGAAACAGGCTACTGTGTCACGTAGTAGTACTGAAGCTGAGTATAAGGCTGTGGCTAATGCTACTGTAGAGATTATCTGGGTGCAGTCTTTGCTTCAGGAGTTGGGTTTGTCTCAACCGCAGCCTCCTATCCTTTCGTGTGATAACATCGGTGCTACATATCTTTCTGCAAATTCGGTATTTCATGCCCGAACGAAACACATTGAAGTTGACTATCACTTTGTACGGGAACGTGTGTCGCAAAAGCAACTCCAGATCAAGTTCATCTCTTCTAAGGATCAACTTGCAGACATCTTCACTAAGCCTTTACCTCTACCATAGTTTGTGGCTTGTAGGCGCAATCTTACCCTTCTCAGTTCTTTAGAAAGTGACTAAGATTGAGGGAGGGTGTTAGACTATGTATAGCTTCTGTATTTGTGTACGTATATTGTACCTATTGTAACACACCCATTATATGTATGAGATAAGCCACCCCTAGAGGGTTGTGCTGGTCCCCCCCAAAACTTATTGTTTTACAACGTGGTTGGCATGAACACGACCATAAGACTTGGCATTGTTCTTGCGGGGCTGGTTGTTACAACGGCCAGCTGCTGGAAGGGCCAGTTAATTCTGGTTCTAGTTGCATTCCCTAGCACGGTGTCCTGGCTGACCATGCCTGAAGCATAGACCATTATTGGGAGTGGGAGCAGGAGTTCGGGGTGGTGGAGCTGGAAGTCTTGGCTGCCTAGATGGTGGAGGAGGCAGACGCGGTGCAGCATAGGACTACCTTGGAGCAGGTGCAGTTGGTTGGTACATGGTGTTGGAATCCAGATCCTCTTCTGTGAGGACGGGCTCGAAGATGAGCCCTTGTCATGGTTGAGACTGTGAGAGCTCTGGTGTTCCCGCAGACCAGTTTCGACATTGATGGCCTTGTTCACCAAGGTGGCGAAATCGGCAAAGTCATGCACTAGCAACGCGAGCTTGATGTCAGCTTGTAGTCCATCATAGAACTTCTCCTCTATGCGTGCATTAGTTGCAATGTCTTCTTCAGCATAGCGGGATAAGTCCAGAAACTCCCGCTGATAAGCTTCCAGAGTTTTGTTGCCCTGGGTGAGGTTGCGGAACACAAGCTTCTTCCTGTCCATGAACCCTTGAGGAATGAAGCGGGAACAGAGGCAGCTTGAAAGTCTGGCCAGGTGATGATCGTTCCAACTGGAAGAGTACGCCTGTGGCTGTCCCACCATTGAGCTGCGGGTCCCTTCAGGAAGAAGGAAGCAAAGGTGACATAGCTGGCAGGGGCTACATCAGCAGACTCCATCTCGTAGGTGATGTCACGGAGCCAGTCACCAGCATCCAGAGGCTGAGTTGAGCTGCGGTAGATGGTTGGGTTGAGACGGATGAAATCCTGCAGAGTTACTCGGGTTGGCTGCTGATTCACATTGGGGCGAGGAAACTGAGCCAACATATTCTCCATGAACTAACGGTTCAGCTCGAACTGTTGGATCATACCAGCCATGTACTCAGGCGGTGGTGGGGTGTTACCGCTACGACCACGACCACCTGGTCTAACCATCCTGCTAATATATAACAGGGGTAGTTCAGCATTGAGAAATTTGCATAGATAAGAATCATTCATGATGAAATATGCATAATGAAAGGAGCACGACAGATACTACATAGTAGTCGGCATAACTTACAAAAGGGGTTGGACATAGAGTTCAGTACACAGATTTCATTACATAAACTAAGTCATCATAGGCGGCACGCAAGCTCGCGGCGAATGCATCTAGTACTAATAAGCAAGACTACATCAATCCCAAGAGGAACTGTGGAGGTAGTCGTAGCCCGACAGCTGGTAGTGACGCAATGAATAGTCCTCCACGTCAGCGGCCTGGAGGCCGCAGATACTCTGGTGTAGAACCCGACGCTCAGGTGGCACAAGAGGACCAAGTGCGGGAGCGTAGCCTCCCACCTCTGGCCAAC
Source organism: Triticum aestivum (assembly GCF_018294505.1). Classification (NCBI taxonomy): domain Eukaryota; kingdom Viridiplantae; phylum Streptophyta; class Magnoliopsida; order Poales; family Poaceae; genus Triticum; species Triticum aestivum. Next base: position 164,319,382 of record NC_057804.1, on the reverse strand, counting down.
CAACACCGTGGGGCATCATGGTCCTGGCTGGGTAGATCGCAGAACACGACAGTTGTCTAGATCAGACAAAGGGGTGCAACAGCATCAGAGCACTCTAAAGGTGCTGGCGGGTGGTGTACAACTCGTGGCGAAGAGCTCCGTTAGCTCGATCTAGCCCATCAGCATGCTCAACCAGGTTCTGATGGTGGAAGGGCTCTCGGGTGACGGTGGAGTAGGCAGCAGTGTAGTATCCCTCCGCACCAACGTCGGATGCGATAGCAATGTGCGAAAAAGGGGAAGTGTCCAATGACCGATACTCTCCACGAAGACGTGTCAGAGCAACATAAGCATCATCATGGACTGCCATCTCGATGGTCACCCCAATACCATGAGTGGTGTGCAGCACAGTAGTGGAGTCATACTCCCGAGAGTAGAGGTGCACGATGGCACGGTACTTCTCCTGGTTAAAGTCCTGGAACTGCTCGTACATGGTGTACTTAGGGTGCCAGCAATAACCAAGATAGGTCATCATCTCAGCTAGCACAGCAGGTGATCCTGAGGCACCAATAGCCGTCATGTGGCGCACGACCTACCTCGTGGGTTCCATTAGAAAACAAAGATGTTTCAATGGAGTCAAATGACAATGTGGGTATTATTCAAAATACTATCCTACAGACACTACAAAAAAAGACACATCCGTGACATTTTGGGCCGAATGAAAAAAGTTTCTATCATACATATGACACTTCTATGACGATAATTGTGACAAAACCCGGTATCATCATAGATGCGGTGGGATCCTACTTCTATGACAAAAAATCATGACAGAAAATGGGCTTTTCGTCCTGGGCGGGCCGGAGATGCAGCTGCATGACATTCTTTGGGCCGTCCATGACAGAAAAAACCATGGTAGAAGCGAGGGGGAGGAAAATTTCAGGGAGTTGCCGGTTACGGTGGGAGGTCAGGGGCGGAGCAATGCGTGTTTCTCTCGTACGTACGCGCGTGTGTGCGAGGCGTTGGCTCTAACTGAAGCCGAGCGAGGTGTTGGGCTCTAACTGAACCCGAGCGATTGCACTGCAGGCTACGCGTTACTGAACCCGAGCGATCGATCGATGGCTATTAACTGAACCCGATGGAGCGATTCCTTCGCTACTGCTGCTAACTGAAGCTGATTGATGCTACCTCTGGGATAAACAGTGAGTGTTGCGGGGG